>NC_056731.1:555893669-555924474 GCF_019279795.1 Protopterus annectens
CTACTGCACACAGCACTCCCAGAGGCATACTTCTAGGTAGGTGACATCATCCGCAAAGGCAAGGACGCCGATAGGGAATGTATAGAAAGTGAGCAGTCTGAAAGCATATTACTGTCCCAAGGTAGACAGACAAACACACGGCAGTGGTGTAATCGGGGCAAATAAATATCTACGGAGCACTACAACAACACTACATACATACGTGACGTGCCACAGACAGTACACCCTTCAAGACAGTCAACCAGTGTGTGCAATGTAGGCATCCATCGTGATGTGGACAATGGACATCTGTTGCCTGGATGATCACCATCGCTATACAGGATGTCAATGGCCATGCCCATACACAGAGGCACATCACCGACACCAGGTGTCACTGGGCATGCCCACATGCTTAGTATCACACGTCCATTTGGAATGTACTGTGTGTACATCTACACAACGGCGTACTGGGCATGCTCACACACTTAGCGGTTGCAAAGGACCGTCAGCAGTTGCAAAGGGCCGTCTTGCATGCACATGGATGCTAAACACGGAAGGGTGCAGTTTGGAATGTACTGTGTGACCATCTACACAATGGAGTACTGGGCATGCTCACACACTTAGCAGAAGCAAAGGGCTGTTTTGCATGCACACGGATTCTAAACACGGAAGGGCGCAGTTTGGAAAGTACTGTGTGACCATCTACACAATGGCGTACTGGGCAAGCTCACACACTTAGCAGTTGCAAAAAGCCATCTTGCATGCACACGGATTCTAAACACAGAAGGGCACAGTATGGTGTTACTGTCCCCACGTACATGAATGCCACTCACATGTAATGACCAGTACACACTCAGGAGTCATCACAGATGTCTCAGGTGCAGATCACAGAGGAACACACCGCAGTCTTCATTGTAGCCCTCAGATATCACCATGTCACAGGACCAGCAATACACTGCCAAACATTACCACAACACCGTGTGGCTCATGACCAGTGGACTGTACATAGGTCTACAGCAACTGTGCAGACTACACATGTACCGACAGGGTTCCATCATGTGTTATGCACTGCAATGATACCACTGTAATGACCAGGTCAGCTCTACACATACCAGGGGCCCTGGGTCTTACACAGATGTGACAGATTAAATGTCGCTGTACACCACAGATCACACATGTTTGGATATGACATACATGTAATCGCAGTGGATACGTTCATGGACCACACACACAACACATATGTACATAGCATAGCTTTTGCTGTCCTCCGTGCAGACAAGTGGCTACAGCAAGCACACGCACGCAAATGGCAGGTGGGTCCTTGGCTGTTGAATGCTAACAGTACATGAGGTAGCAATGTGGACCGAGGACGCATTCCCTCTGTACTATTTACCCATGACACCCATCATATCTTACAACAGTCCATGTTTTATGCATGTCATCACACATGTCCACTAATTGCAATGCATACAACATGGCTACATGACAGGCATGTAGGACCAACACACATGTACAATTTGTAGTGTGCGTGCAGCTACGATTCATGTGTAGTAGCTGATGTATGTGACTCATCTGTGCCTAACTACAACATGCAGTTGCAATGCAGCCCCATCATTGACACCTGTATATGGTGACATACTGACAGTATGGTAGGATGTACATCAGGTATGGATGGATGTGTGTACATAAAGTGGTAATCCACCTGTGCAGATGGATGTTTACCGGGGACGGCTCACATTTGTCACCCGCCATCCTACCATTACATGTGCAAACAGTACGCTATGTTACTGTTACTTGACGGTGAAGATATAAACCTACACAGTGGTCAGGTGTTACCGACTGTATGTCATCTGACACCTGTAACACTTACATCCTCCCATGTGCATATAGCACCACAATTGCCCGATGTAGTGTTGGTACACATAATGCGGCCAATACTGCTACATGTCTGTCAGACGTATCATCATATCGCAGGTGTATCATTCACACTACTGCCATGTGTGTTTGCTTGTGTGACCATATACGCCACATATGGTGGGGATTACATCCCAATTGTTACACACCCCTGTACACTGTTGTAGAGATCTGTACATACTGCAGTGTGGAAAGCATGATGTAGGCAAGGGAAGTGTGTGTATCACACACATCAGCTATCCATATGTGTATGACATTTGTGGCCTCCACAGTGTGTGTGTGTGTGTGTGTGTGTGTGTGTATGTATGGCTGTCTGGTGCATGGAGTGAGGGTGTATGCTACCATACAGAACACACAGGATCCCTAACCCCTCATGGTGATGCAGTCTACTACCCTGTTGATGCCATAGGTCTCAGCCATACTGGCTACCTGTACATGTCTTTCTCTATGTCGCGTCACGTGGGTGCACAGTACTGTGAGGGTGATGACCACATAGGCAGTGGTCCTCACCTCAAAACTATGGGATGTGCGTTACAGTGTTGTTGACCCCAAGAGTGTGTGCATGTTCCTGTAATGTGACAGGGTATGACTGCTACACAGTGAGGCCTCATGCTATCAGGTGGCCTCTAACATTAGCATCGGCTGGACCGCTGTGTACAACCCCTGCACCATGTCAACATACCTGTGATGTGACCTGGTATGGATGTCACGTCTCCAGCCACTGTAGTCTATTAAACTGCCCACATGCGTCTGGATCAGTATATATGTGGACATCTGTGGTATGGTAGCCTTTCCAACAGTCAGGCTGAGGTTACGTATAGCATGCTGATATTGGCCTGTGAGTACTCCACAGTTACACATGGGAGACTGCAAACACTGCTACCTGTAGGCACATGCAAGTAGACCATAAGGAGGGAACCAGGGCATCATTATCAACATGCTGTTACTGTTGTTACCAAGACACATACTGTGAACATATAACAATGCATGCTAAACCTGTACTACATGGTATGTCTGGTGCGTGTTAACAGTACACAACTAATGTAATATACACTTGTCTCACTATTCATACACAACTAATATTATACACACTTCTCTCACTATTCTGTTCACCCTGTGCATCAGACCATTTGAGCATGTCCCTGCACCGATGGTGTGGATTACAGGGATGTGGCACAGGCTTCATCATATGCACAGGGTAATAATGTTTGTCACGGGCATAGGCTGCACCAATGGATGACATCACGTGTGTGGGTAAGGGCCGGTGACATGATTGGACATGTCTGTTCAGTATGCATGTGGGTGTTGTGGTGCCCTACAGATGTGTTTGCTGTGTGCATGTATGTGTGCACACAGTTCTGCCTTTTGTGAGGCCTACACAGTGGTATTATTGACAGCTCCAGATTGTACAGACCAGGTTGTACAGCTCACTGTGTCCGGCCATGGCCACGTGACATGTGCCTGCCAGGGGTTTCATGGGCACCACCAGGCGGAGGTACAGATTGGCTACTGTCCGACGACACATGTCCACTGGAACTGTGTCCCTGCTGGGAACGTCCATGGCCACGTCCACGTGGCCTGCTGTGTCCTGGTATGGACAGTGCAGCACCAGCTGCACTGCTACCGGCACTATGGGAGTGGGCATGTGAGGTGGCATGCTCACGTTGACCTTCACTAGGTGGTGTAGCTGGTCTACATCCACGTGGCCTATGCCTCACTCCTACCAGATGTTCCAGCACAGACAGCTCACGGTCGCGGATTGCCATGCCACGGTCAAGGATTCCGACCATGTCACCCAATCGCCTGTCCAGAACATCAGCAATCTGCTGTTGAGCATTTGCCAATGCCTGGATGTTGTCGTTTAGGGTATGGATAGCAGCCCTCTGCAGACTCTGCCCTTCTCTGTTCTGCCGTTCAGCATGTGCCTGTGCCACCATTACAGTCTGGAACATGCATCTGGTGATATCAGCTGCTGTGCTCTGTCCCGCAGGTGCATGTCTGCCAGAGGTCCTCCTACGAGCAGCACCGGCTGCATGCCTGTGTGGCACATCTCCTGTCATTACATTGACACCATGGTGTGGAGACGCACCTTCTGTAGCCACCACACATTCCTGCTCACGCTAACAGACGCTGACTGTACTTCCTCTATGGCCACTGGTGATGCAGTATGTGCTGGCAGCAGAATTGTGTGCGGGGAAGAGGGGGACATAGCTGGGATGGCAACCATTGGCACAGATTCAGCCCCTGACAACCCTGCCTGTACATCATGCATATGTTCATCACTGCTAGTATCTGTGGGGAAACTAACATCAGATGGACCGCAGGAGGGTAACGCACCTACATCACCTGTGAATGCAAAGAAAGACTAAATTACAATAGACACACACACAGACATACACACACACCATGCATGTGATTTGACAGATGGCATGCAGCATGGCTGTGATGCAGCAGACGGCATGCAGCTCAGACATTAATAGTGTTAGTTACCATACCTCCCTGGGGTGCACACTACAGCAAGCAGGTGTCATATCAGTAGCCATGCAGTTCACACAATCATGGTTGTATGCATGCATCCCCGTGATACACCATGTGGACCAGTACAGGATAACAGTACACATGGCTGATGTGACCTTGACATGTAATCCGCTGACGTGTGCATTAACATGCATACATGTCTGACACAATGGTGTCCTGACACATGTACAGCATCGTAATGGGCATCACATTGCACTGTTGTCTGTATGCCCTACAGATAGAATGCATGTTTAGCAAATGTGCATGAGCATGGAAGGGTAGTGTGAGCCGTCTACATTGCTATACAGTGTGAAGTACAGACATTGTGCCATTGCATGGCATCATGAGGCGTCTATATTGCTATACAGTGCATAATATGTACACATTGCATAGCCATAACTGCATGCATACCCATGACATAACTGTGGATTGTGACCCACAATGCTGAGGTGTATACACACCAAACCATGCTGTGTCATATGACAGGTCACTGGAAGACCTACAGTTGGCACCCCTGCACAACTACTACAGAGTCTTAGCTGCCTTGGAACCATGTCCACACATAGCAGACTTGTCAATTCACCATGTCCCACATGACATTGATGTACCACACACACAAGGTGCACAGCTAACGGTAATGTCCTACAGCAGCAAGGGAAATGTACAGTATCTGTGGCCTGATGTGGTGTCAATGTCTGTGGAAGCTGTACAGGTGACTACTGTCATGCTATGACATAGTTGTGATGTTCAACACATCTTATATGGTAGACGTCGTGACACCTCCAGTAGCTGTGCACAGGCTTTTAGGATGTCCAGTGTACCACATCAACTGTATAATCGGTCAACTAAGGCTATAATTGGACCATGTGTGGATAATGTGAAACAGGGTGTATACACATCACATCTACTGTGTGACTACATGTCTCTGCCCATCCCCCATGGCCATGTGTGCACATGCGTTGGACAAAAGTGTGTGATGGCTGTCTATCACACATGTCTGTGTTGTCCCATATGACATACACACATAGATGTCAGATATGTCACCATCGACAGGGCTATGCAGACAACGGGTCGTATGTTTGGTATGTGGGGTATGGGTTATAGGATAGTGTGACAATATTGCAGCCAAAACACTACGTGTCTGGGACATGTCAGATGGCACATCACAATGTGTGCACCCATTGCAGGGGCATATAACACAATGGTAACTCCTGTGGGCTGCCCATAACACAGCTCACTGTGTGGTACTGTTTGCGTACCACACGTGTCGTTCCAATGTATAGTACATATGCATCCATTGTAGAACACCTCCACCATTGTATGCACAGCTGTCCACACATGTAGCAATGACAAATACTGTGGTTTCATGTCGGTGTATCATTTCGTTTGTATATATTGCACATGGGTGGCCTGTGTGAATGATGGGTGATGCGACCTGTATATCATGACTGGAACGAACATCAAGTGTACAAGTGTTAACTGGCCACATGGCGAATAGATCAATGCTTTAACATGCCTGATACTGATGACAGTCTCACCTGCAACGGACTCATGTCTGTGCGGCACGCCAGAGGTACCTGCATAGGGGTGACACAGCAGTATGAACATTATCCATGACTGTATGACAGCCACAGGGTGCACTGTGCATGTTAACACAGTCGCCTGTACAATAGCATATAGTATGCACGTGTGCATACACAGGTCCACATACCTTGCATATGTTGTTACATTACATAATGTACAGTGACACATGCAACTACATGGGATATAATAGCCATATGTGCAGTACTGACTTACCAGGCAACTCCAGGCTCATTGGTTGGGAGACAGCCACCTCCACGATGGCAGCTAGTGTTTGTGGATGCTGTTCTGAGGGTGTCCCCAGACTGGCCAGTAGCTCCTCGGTGTGTGTGAGTGGGGGCTGGGTTGGTGGCCCACCACCTGTTCCACCTTGTTCCCTGGTGATTGCAGTGGCACGTTGTTTTGCATGTCATATCAAGTCCATGCAGTGTCTGCGCACCTGCTGGTAGGTGCGGTTATGGCCACCCACATCGTTCACCCTCCTGCGAAGATCCTGCCACAGGTTGTCCCGCTGCTGGGCATGCTGTGGCACATGGCTGAACAACACCTCGTAGTTCTCATAGAGGTACTGGATGAGGACATCATTCTTCTGGTGGCTGTATGCTGGCAGGCGTGTACAAGGCATTTTCTGTAAGACATAATGATGGTGACAGGTCACAGTTTCAGAGATGTACAGAGACACTGCTGCACATACATTTCTAGTAAATCTGGTACATCTGCAGTTATCTTTGCAAATCATCATGACACTGACATGACTGACATGTTTGTGTCACATATGCATTGGATATAATCACCATACATGTGTGTCACCTCATTACATTGTTCATACTCCATGTGAATGCTGTCTTGATGTGGGCATGTCTGTTTGCCTGTACTGGGGTTCTTACCTATCTGCACATGCCTGGATGTATCCACAGTAATGCTGTTGACCTTGATGCTGTGTATTTGTCACATATCAACACATACACAGCCTTAATGGACTTGAGCAATGACAATGCACACATACGCATGGAAACATTTACATGCATGTGTTTTGCCATATACATCTACACGGCACTGTACAGCTGTTCAACATCCTGCCACGGATTGCCTGTGTTGCACATGTGATAGACATGGGACAATGGCTAGTCGGACATCATTCGCAGGGATGGTTATCAACTACAGCATGTACGGGCAAGGTTTCCTAGACCGACAGCCATTATGCCACCGCGAGGTGCATCAGTGCCACATTACTGATCCAGACAGTTGATACTACATCTACCATGCGGCCATCACACCATGTATGACAGGGATGAGACGTGCAGCTTTGATGGACAGGGTTGCATGGTATGGCGGGAGTATGTCACATGTATGGCACAGGATCTGTCCAGCATGTGGCGATACTAGTAGTAGGACGGTGGCTGCCCATGACGTATGTCTTTCAGATCAGGATATGGACATGTAGCATGTCCAACATCATAGTGTAGCAAATGTCTTACAGCATGCTGCATAGTGGAGGTGAGGATTGTGAAGGCTGGTATCGCCCATCCACGCATGGCCAATACCGCTTAAAGGTGATATGTGATCCAATATTGGTCACCCGAGTGCTGTGTATGCCTGTCCAATGATCTCCGTGCTCATGGATAGCACCCTGTCATAACATGGGTACCTCGTATGACTACCTAAGGGGCCTGGAGACGTCACCAACTCAGGGAGGTGTACTGCACAGCACCATGCCTTACACAGTGTCCATAATGTTGACCACAGCCTAGGTGGTAGTTAATGGGTACAGGGATATTCACCTAGCGGTGACAATGCTGATATCATCCATCAGAATGTGCACATATGTCACACAACTCACCCACACAGCCCATTCTGTATGTTGTTCACAACACTGAGACAGCTACTGCTCATAGGTCATGGCCATTCACATCCTTACATACACAGATGCCTGACATTTGTCTGTGTGGTATGGGCTACAATGATGGTGGAGTACAACACATTAACCCTGTTTTACTGTAGCTGGCACTGGTGTGATATGCACATGTCACTCTGGCACCTTTTGTAGTTGTGATTCTGTCAACAGGCCACTGGTAGAACACTCCTGTGACATACAAAGGTATATGTAGTCAAACATCCGTACTGTCAGGTACATCTATACTGCTAACATCTACATTGATAATGGTTCATGGACTTGCAGACCATACTCAGCAGGGTTATAGTGCGGTGCCACCAATTATGACTGTCGTCACCACTTGTGGGTTGATATTATCCAACACCCTATCTGTATTGTATGTTCATGCTCAGCACTTGTTCAGAACTTGTGAGCACGTCATGAGCTACTGATTAATATAGCACCCATTCCACACCATTTCTCACAGGTATACTGTCTGTCCTTACATTTCCAGCTTGCTTACAGTACAACAGCTGTTGTACACACGTAACTCGCGTATCTTGTGAGACATGGTTGTATATACAGGCATGTCCAACTGTCATGTACCAGTGCTATTGCCTGTCTATATGATGAATATGGTGTACATGTGGCAATAGAGCAGTTGTCTCATGTACACAGTCAATGCTCACCTCCCAACATACTACACATCAGCCTGTGGGGGATGCACATATGCAGCCCTGCTGGGGGTAATGCTGTCACCAACCCTGACTGCACCTGACACTCATGTGGGGATGTGTAACATTCGCAACACACCCCACTCATCACATAGTCTTACAAGATCTCCACCACAGGCCACACATATGAGGACAACTTGTGCAGTACCTCTCCATACTCTGTGTAGGCACCAAAGGTAGCCCCCATCACCAAACACAACAACAACTTATAGCCCACAGACTCATGTGTGCCCATCACATACAGCCAATAGGGTGTTATAACATACACTGCTGTTCCACTCAGCGGGCTACACAAGGCCATAGTCACTTATATCTTTCTGTCGGGTAACTGGTTCTGCAACATAACCTATGCACCCATGCCACACCTCACCAGGTACAATGTGACTGTCATTCTCCATGTTAGTGTGACTGCCCTGAGATGCAACTTCACAGATTATGTGTGCAGGGACATGCAATAGCTCACCAGTCTTGTAGCCCAAGCCCTGGGGAGCATTATGCATTCATCCGGACCTGATACCACGGTACAACAACTGACTGTGTCACTTCAACAGTTGCCTATGCTTCTGCTGTCATTCCACAGGCATCTGGTATCTGTCCGCTTTGACTGACATGGTCAAACAACACGATGCTTTGGCACAGATGACCTGCTCCTGTCAGCCCTGGGAGTACAGATCACATGTAAGGCTCTTGCTGCTTCTATACTGCCTGTCTTGCACAGTTTCCAATAACATTCACCACCAGAATGGGAACTGGCAAGCAAAACATGGGGTCATGTGATGCAATACTTGACACTCCTTATAATGCACCACTTCAATATCTCTGCAGTGACTGGGACCTGCCTCTAGGCTCTGCAGAGCACACCTGTAATAACAGTTTATACACTGAACATACCTTTCAGGCATGTACCTGGACCGGCACACCCATGGCTGAGGTGTTCCCATATTCCACTATGTTGTACACACATCCTGGCTAGTTACTCAGCACAATGCATCAGAGGTTCTCCATGTGCAACTAACTGTGTCCAGAACTGCTATACACATTGTAACAAGCTATGGATTCAACAACATACCCCATGGTTACCAGACCTCATTTGTTGGTGTACTGGACAGTACGGCTCACACAGATACTACTAATGTGAGACTGACACTACCCCACACTTAACTGGGTTAGCCACTCATGTACTGACACATTAGGCCAACGCTGTCCGTGATTCATAACCTCCACTCAGCTGGGTCAACCCGTAGACACCACCGCCAAGACCAACAATATTCTTGACATGGACACTACCAACATGTGACTGGTGTTCCACACCTGGAATTATCCCCTCATTGGTGGATTCCAGACATATGCTAATCACCCTTGTTAGCCACATCCCGGCACCACACCCTTCATGGCATACACAGTACATGAGTACTACAACACCTACTACAGACGTCTTATGACAGCGGTAGTTAACGTCATGACACCCATGGAGATGGACAATGCACATACAAACACTGACACATACCCCAGTGCACTTCATTAGCACGTACACGACTGTATGGATCATGCTATTCCACACAGTGCCATGATGGAACCCACCAGATAACAGACGCCACTCTGGGGGTCCAGTTCCATGGACATAATTTACAACAACAGGTGGAGGCTGTTGCACAGTGGTGTACAATCCCATGGGTGGGGTAGCTCACTGGCCAGCCTCGGTAGGGCCACGGGATCCCTCATCACATACTCCAAAACTAGCTACGTAAACATTACTGCGACACATTCCAGGGTGCACCACAAGGCATTATGATGGTATGTCAGTAGTCCATGGCAATACCCACATCTGCTCTCACATACAAGTTACTCAGGAAAATTACAGAACCAGGTGATGTTGGCAACATGCTGCCCGATGGATTCACACCCTCTCACTCCCTACAGGGCCACAATCCGTGCAGGAACATTGAGGTGTCCCTGCAGTCACACCTACACAGTACTAACCTGCACTCTATATCGCCTGGGACACTGACCCCATGTGACTGTCCAAAGTCCAAGGCTGTGCTGTCCACAAACCTCTGAATGACATGTCTCCCCACTAGGCCACCATATTCAGTAATAGCCTTGTATCAGACACTGTGGCCCCTGAATGGCACACAGCAACATTTATCACACTCCACACAGGTGGTGCCACAATGCATGAGTGGGACTATTGCCCTACACACCTGACTGGACTGTTGTGCATGGCTATGGGGCACATCATCAATGGACGTCATTCACAGAGACATTGTTGGGCTCCGGTCCTTTGATGCCACCCAGGTTGGACTTGTTAGGGCCAGAGCATGGCTCCTACACCTGATGGACTCCTTTCATACAGTTACCAGGGTAGCTGATGGTACGGGGGTCCACACAGCCTACAATGTCCTCTCATTGCCTTTCAGCACCGTTCTCCATTCTGGTATTGACAACATAAACATCCACCTGCATATCGAACCCTATGTCTCAGGATGTTAAGCAAAGTGGCTCATGGACAGGACACACACAATGAGGGTAGCATACCATAATACCTACTGTACTGCAGTTACACTTGGCATACCACAGTACTCAGTCATAGGGCCCCTCATGTTCGGTATATGCTTCCCTGAAGTACAGGCTAGCACAGAGGGACTTTCCCTGCCTAGCTTTACAGACCACTGCATACAAAGTGCCATGATAGCTCCACCAGCTGATACTGACTCCATCAATAAGGGTGTCACTGTGATGAATACCCGATATCAATATCATGGCCTCAAGCTGCATGGCACAAGGTGCATGAACATCCCCTTTGCATTACACCATTCACCCACTGACTATCACATAGATGGTAGTCCCCTACATACATGACACATTGTACGTGTTCGTAGTACACATGTATGTCGTACCCACTCCTGTGATAACCATATTGCCACTGTGGCATGGATATCCTTCTACGTGGCCACACTTATCTGTACTGGGTGTGTAGCTGGTACATAGGCACCCATTGTACCTCTGAACTCCAGATGTATACACACATTCAAGGGTACAGCACCCCATTTAGGGTGTACCTTACACAACAGCTATGGCTTTACATACCACAACATTAACACGCCATGACGTTTATTGAACTCCGACAGTTAAAGTATGCGGCTGAACTACGGACACCACGTCTGTACACATTTGCATACTACATATTCAGGGGTGACCTCTGCCGAACAGACAGGGCCCATGTCCACAACAATATTAATGGATATACTCCACATACGCGACATAAGCAAAAGCCACTGTGAGCAACATGCTCATGGATATGTGCACACACGCAACGATGAGTGGGATGTGCTTGAGGGTTACATTCCCAAAACGGACACTTACCATGCTTTGGAACATGATTCCTATGTACATCACGCAAAGACACTCAGTAGCACTGTTCATGTGATACCTCACTTGGTGGATGGGAGACACATGTACGCCAGGGATCACTGCAGTGGCTGTACTGTGCAGAGGTGCAGGCAACGCATGGCTCTGCTGTTCACAGGACACTACCCTAGAGAGGTGCCACTGGTGTGAACACTGTGGTTGTGCTTACACATAGACTTGCCAGACTGTATAGTACACCACTATGAACCTGTGAAGCTATTACATGTCCTTTGTGCATGGTTACTTGAATAGCCCTTCCATTTAGATTAGCTATCATGCTATTACAATGTCCCGTGACTACAAGCCATATGTATCCTGTTATTGTACATTGTACATGCCAATAGACAATACCTTTAGTATGCATGATATGCCTGTTATGCTGTATAGCATATCTGACATATCTACCTACAATACTATACATTACATGTATTTGACATAGTATCCCATAATGCAAAGCATACTTGCACAGCGGGACCACCATAGACATGTCAGTCGTTATATGCCCATACACATGCCTACTGTGACAGTACATCAACATATACTATCCTCTGCTATGGCACATACTTGTTGGACATACCCTACTACTGATGGCGGGTGGTATGGAATTGTTCTGTTTTAAGCCCTCATGTAACATCCCTTGTGGTGTCTGTGATGTTTACCTTGTGGCCCACTGCTGGACGCACAATTTCTACAAGTGTTAGTATGCTCAGCAAGATATCACTACATAAATACCTTTTCCCACTTTATGCATTGCAGACACTTTTAATTAATGCAAACCAGACTATACATACATTAACATAATTAATATGAAACACGCTATACATACACTTACATACAGAGTGTTCTACATACCTTGTTATCGTTCCAGACTTTCGTTTCTATCTCTCTTACACTGTTTAAACAGTTCTATGGTATGAGCATACGGTTTGAATGTCTGGCAAGTCATCCTTATATACATCGATACCTGTAACGTGGTTTCCTGCCACCAATTTGTGTTCCTGAGTGACTTATTACTTGCACATCAGCTGTGAAGCTACTCCATTTGCCAATTACATGGCAACAATGGGGTATAACTGAATTCTCCACTTGGGCGTTGCCCATTTGCCCTACCTTCGGGGAGATGGCCTGTATTGTGTTTTGCTGTGTGTAATTGCAACTGCTATGTGTAGAGACATGCATAGTTTGGATTCATGTCCCCCATGGATTGTGTGTGACGGCTAGAGTATGTGGTTCTACATGTGAGTGTACCTGTCATCCCAACCGTCTGATAACGGACTATTGCAAACAAAACCTGCAACATCGCCATTTGTTCCATTATACAATGGCTACAATTTTGCATGGCGCCTTTAAATGTGTCTCTCACAAGGTATGTTAACGCTTCTGCAGATGTAATTGACTGACTGGATGTTTGTGCTGTAGCTATAGTTTCTAGTGTGGGGGATGTAGGTGGGCGTACGTAGCATATACAGGTTTGTGGGGCTTGCATTTCTACATATTCCATATATATGTGTGTGTGGGCTCCTTCCCTAATTAAAGAGCTATCAGTTAGTAGACTTATGTTACGGGATTATACATTGGGCCATTGTTAATTGGTTTCTATATAGTATGCAGGTGAGGTTGATATTTCCATACCTCCGGAATTACAGCGATATGTAAAGGGATATTTCTAAATGACAGCTATCCCGTGTATTTCTGTCCCAGATATTTGCAGTCATTGCAGTTGTGTTGGTGACAGAACCTCTTTGGCATGGGTTGCCACCTTTTCATATGGCCATTGTTGGACACTTGCGGGACACACATCGGTGTTTACAGGCTGACACATAGCCACAGTCAGTACACAGGATAGCACATACTTTTATCCTCAATACATACTTATTGTTGTGGGACTTTGGCTACTTATCATATTGCATGTAACATTTACGTTTCTTACATACAGGCATAACTATTTCATGCAACTATTACATAGTATATGGGACATAATAATGTCCTACAATCTCGGACAGTTGCCCTTTGTAATGTTTTATGTCAGGACACAACTGCCCAGGGAGGGGCTGTCCCTCCTAATGTAGGACAGGTGGTAACCGTATGCCTACGGCTAGCTATACCCACACCCACCATAATGATCTACCTCCGAGTTGGCACTAACAGACACACGATGCAGACACACACACACACATTACAGTCACACGGAAACACACACTGCACCCTCAACACACACATACACAGACTACGGCACTCACAAACACAGTTGAACACAGTACCTACATGGACCGCAACACAGGCAGCGGTAAATGTCCCTTCATATCGTCATAATATTACTCGCGGTTCTACTGTTCCGGTACTGTGTTCTTTCGGTCTTTCAGCCTCGTGGTTACACGTGTCGGTATGTGACACATTCCATAGTTGGCAGTATCCTATTTATTTGTACCTCCAAGGTTTTATGAATGTCGTTGTCCTATCTACATATTTGCAGATATCGGCGAATCCATATATATCAACATATATCACTCTATTGCCCTTTCTATCTGTATTATATATATGTATACTTTGCGAGGGACAGTCCCTCTTTGGGCAGTTGTGTCCTGCAAAATATTTGTAAAATGGCAAATGTCCTGAGATTTTAGGACAAACATTTCCTATAGTTTATGTAATAGTTGCATAAAACTGTTATTCTGTATCTAAACCACCTAAATGTTATAAGAAACAGAATAAGTAACTAAAATATTACAAGAATAAGCTTTTATCTAGGCAAAAAAGTGAAGTTCTGATTTTCATACTGGCCGGGTGTATGTGTCGGCCTGCAGAAATCTGACGTATGTCCCACATTGGTCATTTCATCCACGATTACATTATGTGGAGCCCCTCATTAACGCAGCAGGGAATCCGTGCAGAGTGTGTGCAGAACAGTTCTTACACACATGTGATCCCGCGATTGCCTCTGCTCCACTAAGCGACAGTTGGTTATTCGATGTTGTGGCGACAGCAGACACTGTTTGCCTCGTTTGGTGTATGGCCTCTGACAATCGGGCGTGTACCTACCGATGCATCTGGGAACCTATACACACAGCACCAACATATGCTGATAAGCGCATGTACTGTTCAGGTATTGACATTCCGTGTTCCAATAGATGTTGTGTGTACAATGATTGAGGGCTGCCTATGTAGGATTCACACAGTGGGCCACCTATACATTACAATTTACAGGTGGTCATGTGTGTGTGCCATCCATTTTACTGTGTGTGCAGGTGGAGAGGTATTTCAGTCCGTGGGGCCTACACTGTCAGAGTATGTGCTATACTTTCTCTCTTTGCCAAGGCGTAGGCATATTGGGCATGCCTCCATCTGCCTACTGGGTCTGGCACAGTGTGTTCATGGTCTGAATTCCTCTGTGCCTGTGATGACCTTGGCAATTGCGGTGGGCTATGTGGGCCTTCACCATTTTGTCCTTGCTGCAGGTGTTTCCTCAGGATCATATTATGTACCATTCCACATACTATGAAGATGTGGGCACACGTGCCTGGAGAGTACTGCAAGGCTCCACCAGATGTGTCCAAGCAACGGAACCGTGATTTCAGCATCCCGAACACACACTCTGTTGATTCTGGTTTGTGCGTGTACCTCATTATGGCGTTCTTGCATGGGTGTGTGTGCATTTCTGAAGGGAGTCATCATCCACGGCTCCAGTGCATAGCCAGCATCCCCCACAAGGTGGCCATGTGGGATGTCCCCCCTGACAAATACCAGATACAGCTTTGAGGCATGCCAGATATGGGAGTCATGGTAGCTTCCAGGGCTGCCAGCGCACACATCCATGACAATGCCCTGGGCATTGCACATGACCTGGCAGTTGATGGAGTGGAATCCCTTGCGGTTTATGTAGCGCCTACCATGCTCACCGGGTGGTGACTTGATATGCATGTGTGCAGTCTATCGCACCCAGTACCTCCGGGTAGTGTGCCACACTGTGGAAGTGACGCATATTGCTGGCCAACTCCTCCTGAGTTCAGGGGAAGTATATATGCTCATTGGCATGTGGTAACATGGCATCCAGGAACTGGTGTAGTACCCTGGATGCTGATGCCTGTGAGATCCCCATTATATCTCCAGTTGGCCTTTGAAAGGTACCTGTGGCTAGTATTCGCAAGCTTACACATACCTTCGTGTCCACTGGGATGGGTTCCCCTCTGTTGTTTCTGGTTCTCGGGCGTGGCCGGCACAACTCCACTATTTGCTGTAAGATGTCCCTGTCCAACCTGTAATGCTCTATCTCCAGATCATGTAGCCCCTTGGTAGGTTACCCTTGGTCTGAACACTCTTCTCCTCCTCCGGGGCCTGCGGTGGTTGTCGGCATCATCCTCCACAACATCGTCAGTCTATAACACATGGTGATGAATCACAGCTATGGCAGCTCCCAACATGTACATTTTAAAAGTTCCCCGTATGTTTACACCTATGGTGCAGTTTTTGGGAATACACAGGTATGTGTAGGGTGCTTTCACACTTTATATTATTGTGCTGTGAACACCGATGATGATGTCATAGGGTGTGTATGTACGATCGTAGCTACAGGGTATCTTATGTGTTTTACTACAGGAACTACTATTGTGGTGCCTTTGGTGTTGAATTACATTTGGCTGCCATGGATTACCTCTTGCCCTTCCCTTTACATTTCTGCACATTTCACCTACCATTTTCTGGCATACATCCAGCAGCCTGCTTTCATTTGTACTTTCCTAGACCTGGCTTATCTTGCGTAATGTGTTCTATTGCCGGTCTACTGCAGGTTTGCTTTGCTCTGCTATGACAGTTCTCCTATCTTTGCAATCCAATGCCTCCCCTATCCTGTTTTGCAGGTTTCTGCAAGCAGACTTGTCAACTGCCGTCGATTGGCCGCCGTGAGTTGATAGGTGTTAATTGCTCAGTTGTAGTCCAATTACCCTACTGCAGCATTTCCTTCTTTTCTTCCCCTGATCTTCCTGTTTGTGCTATTGTTCGCTGCATGTGCATCCACTTACCGGGTTTCGGGCACATTTTCTTCCCCGTACACATGTGCTTTTGGGCACCATATGTGCTCTCAGTCAAACAATTCTATACCTACCTCCCCACCACTGTCCTGCAGCTTTGCTTAACAACAGCCAGGACAGATTTGCATTGCTCCAATGTGCTTACAGCTACGGTGGCACACTCCTCTGCTGATGTCATGTATCACCTCTGAGCCACTCCTCGGTGTTATAGCACTGTGCCGTATGGTACATCCTTCATCTGGCGGGACGTTTGCGATTCAGTATTACCTGCCTCATTTGCATGGCATTGACTACTAATTCATAGTTACCGTGCCGAACACTGTCACAGACCCTTAGCAACCCTTGCACCTTGGTTGTGGTGTACCATGCATACCATTGCGTATTATGGTGAATTCCTGATTTGTATTACATTGCAATTTTATGACATTTGTATATATTTTCTTTGTGTTCCAGTTTGCGCACACATGCCCTGCGGTTGTACTGTGCATTACTGTGGACACGACATTAAATGTTGTTTTTTAGGTGTTGTGCATCTTTTCTTATGCCATTGGCTGTGTATTTAGCCACTGGCATATGTTAACTTTGTATACATGAGTCTGGTCCGCTTCCATAGCTCCGATGTTCTGTTTGGGAAAATGTAAACCGTGTTTTTTGGTTTACATTTCCGTGGGCTTACGCTACGCCTGCACCACTTTGTGAATTGCTATTTGCCTTCATTTGCATGGTGCAACACTGCGCATGGGGTGATTAGCATACCTAAGCCGAGGGCTGCACAGTTCTGGCGTACGCCGGTAGTGCACGTGGAATTGGATCGTGCCCGAATTGCTCGGCGGCCATATTTGGCATTATACCACCTATGCTACACCTGGCGCAAGCTTCATGAATCCCGGGGGTAATTTAGACAGAGTAACAGCAGTAATAGATACATTAAGGGGCAAACACCAACTGCTCCATACAGTCTTTCTCAAAATTCCACAGCAAATGAAAAAACAAAAAAACAAACCACACTTTCAGACAGACTCAAAGCAAATGCTACCTTCATCCCATTTCCTGACTTTAGGTCTCTTACAATATCTGTATTGGTTTTATTTAGTGATCTGTTGAATAAACTTGAAAAACTCAAGGTTTTTTTTTGTAAGTTTGGTTTGAGCCCTTAAATGTGCAGACTCGTGCAGAATTAGGCATTAGGGCCCGTCACTCCATGTCTCAGGAAGGAGTGCCAAATCATAGTTTTTTTGCTTTCATGTAGAGGGTAACAGCATATGGAGTTAGGACCTGGCACTCTTCTTTAGTACAGAGGAACACCAGATCAGAAAAGGATCTTTGTTGTTTGTCAGTCTACGGTTGACGGGCACTACAACTGGGCAACAACACTGGGTTCTGAATGAGCCAACTCCACCTCTGCTACAGGTTATCCCTTTATCCGTAAATGGCATAATGACATTTATGAGTCTGTCATCTGTGGTTGTAATGCATGTTTTAAGAAAGCTAGGCTACCCAGCATCTTATTTATGACTTTAATAAATTCAGTTAGGGTGTCATCTGATATCAGTAGATGGTCTAAGATATGCTAGTCACCAAACTGAATGTTGTTGTTGTTGTGTCTTTCGGATTTTCCCAGTTAGGGGTCGCCACAGCAGAACTCCGGTCCGCTAATGATTGGCAGTAGATTTTTACGTGCTGAGTTGCCAGCCCTGACGCACAACCTTCAACGAAGGTATGCCCATTCACGCATGTCTCCACACAGAAGACACTCTAGCTGAGAATCGAACGGGACAATGTCCAACTGTGAGGCGACAACGCTACCGCAGCACCACCACCGCAGTAGTCACCAAACTGAATAACGTACATAACGTACATAATTTATGCTTGATTTTTTTTTGTTTTTGTAACTCCTAATACTGATGAACCTATAAATCAGTGCAACTCCAGTCAAAGGAGATCTGATGGCAGACACTGCATGGTGTTCACTGGGTGAGGCTGATAGTATGTCAATGGCTTAAATATTAGATGAATGAGACAAGATCCAGTCTAGCTTACTGCCCTTACTAGTCCTCCTATCAGTCCAAATAGGAAAGGAAATTAATTCAGTGAGTCTGTAGAGTAGTACTGGGCTGTCTCCAGTATTGCACATATTGTGGCTGAAATCTCCAAAGCACAGTACATCAGTCTTGGCAGATTCAATCACCCACGCCAGAGTATCCATCATGAAACATAGAAATGTACTCAGTGAAATGCAAATGGTTGCAAGCTTACAGGATTCATATGATGAAACAGGACAATAATGATTTCTTCAGTGTTATTTCTGAAAGGGTATTACTTAGTAAATAAGGAGCAGTTACCCCATTGGTTGTCTTACTGAGTCTGGCTTGCCTGCATAACATAAATAAAAAAAGAAAAAAATTCTAAAAGTCGAGGAAGACACCAGGGTTCTGCTAAAATCCAAATGAAAAAATTTACTTACAAGAATGAGGGTCTCTGACCTACACAAAGGATGCCATCAGACTAAAAACATTTGAAAAAATGTCTCTTCCACATAACCAGGTTCAAATCACATAAGTTATATGATCAACATACTGTGAATAATTATGTATTTACATAGAATGCTTCACAGGTGTAAATATGAAGCCACATAAACAACAAGAATAGTGTTGCATATAAAATATCCCAGATAACCATGCATATTATTACAGGAAGCACAAAAGTCAGGACAGATTGTAACATATCTGAACATAGAACAAAAGAAATATATATATAAGTAAATTACTTATTTTACTACTGTATCTGTCCATATTCTGATTGCGTTCATTTCCAAATAACTATTTAATATCACTGCCACATTTGTTAACAAACTTTGGGGCATCTCTCACTTTCTCAACATCTTCTTGGCTTCTTAAAAGCATAAACTAAGTACAATAAAGGCACAGTGTATCCCAATCCATTGTCTTATTTGCTATTGTGACTGTCCCCATACCAGATGCAGTAGCTGTTCTAATAGTATTGTCTGCATAACCATGAGCAACAAATCTCTGATGTAAACTACTTAACAAGTTTTTTCAATATTCTGTATCAACTGACTCCTGTAAATATGTCCACATCCACTACATTTTACTTTTCTATCTTTACGGTTCCACCCTTGTTTATTCTTCTTCTTACTTTCCTAAAGGTTTCCTCTTCCTTACAGTTCTCAGTTCATCCTCAACTCTTAACGCATTGACATCAGTATATTTTCTCCTACACATGTTTTGCTAAATCTAACTTTTCCATACTAATATCTCCACCAGTTTTAACTATTTATCATTAAAACTGCATAGCAACCAATTTTTACAGTTATTAGTAGTGGTATATAAATGTTCTATATATTTGCTTTATGCTAACAATTGTGTTAAATGTTGTTTTTTATGTTTTGTATTTCCTTGTGGCCCAGTTAGTGATCAAAAAGGATCCTATACCACCTCATTTAACAAACAAAATGAACACATTTTCAATGTCTTTATCCTCACTAGTTAACTGTTTGATCCTGATAGTTTGGCACTTAACCAAAAGTTATTAATACAACTAGGATGCAAGCTAAAGCAAATGTTCCTCAAGACAACCAAGATGCATGCTTTGGTAGTGCAACTAATAATTTGCAACATATTTTATCACTATTCCTGTACTCTTCAATATAAAAAATGACTTTATTAATGTCTACAGAGTACTCAAAATGCAAAATGAATTGCTGCTATTAACTGCTTTCATAAATTTACTCAGTGTCTCTACCTTCCCAAATAAAAAAAAAAAAAAGATGCAATCAGTAAAATGATTAATTGTAACCCCAGAGTATTGTTTAGAATATTACTTTCCACAAATGTCATTACTAGCATGACATAGTCTGGGGTCATCCTAGCTCTCACAGTCACTTCTTTCTTCTCTGGAAAGTATTTACCATTGAACCCAATGTAGTCTGTACACTCAGATAAACACATGACCTCTCCCACAGTATATTGTACTTCTTTCTTAAGCATGCAAGTAATCCATTCTGTGAGTGTCACATGGAATGATCATATATAGAGACCTAACATCCAGTCACAAGCAAATGACAATTATTAGTCAATACAATGCTGTTTTTCTCAAAAAAATGAAATGCCTCTCTAACAAATAAATGGCATGGTTTTTAACAACTTCAAGCAAGGTTCTGTCAACAATTTTAAACTAGTTCCACTTTAGAAGCCAGTGCCAACACTATCTTTCTAAAGAGAAGATAAATGTGTTTTTATGTATTTTGGGAATTATTGAGGAGAAAGTCATGTGTACTGTTAGAAACTGCACCATTCATCAGTGTCATACATCCAACTGTAAATGTTTCCATAAGCTTTTTTTATATTACCAAGTGACTTTTAAATGCTCTCCCGGAATCCTAGTTTGGGTAAGACATCTCTAACCCAAGTGAGAGATTTCTGACACTAAGAAAAAGACTCTTGCAAAAAATAAGCAAGTCATCTGAATATGGTAAGTGAGGATGCTCTGTAGCCTGCAATGAGCAATAACTGGAACTAGATGCTTTGTGAACACCCTTGATGCAGTGGATAGTCTAAAGGGTAAGGCACAGAACAAATAATGTGATCCAGACACACATAACCTTAAGAAATACATTACATTTGGATGAGTAGGGATGTGATAAGCATATTTTAGATCTAGCATTGCAAGGAAATTTGAATGAGAAAGAAGCAACAGGCTGTGAAGTCACAGCTTGAATTTGGGCACTACAACAAACATGTTTTAGGAAAGAAAGATCCAGAACTGGTATCCAAGCATTTTTTTCTTTGGCACTAAGAGCATCACTGAGTAACAGTCTTTTCCTACATGTGAAGAGGGAACTGGTTCTATCACTCCCTGGGACAACATGTGATGGAAATAAGAGAGTCTGGTCTGGTGCTTGAGGGATTACTCCCTGGAAAGGATTAATTTCCTCTCACTGTCATTTGTAACTTAGATGATGATCTTCAGAACCCAGTTTTCTGAAATTGCCTGTTGCCAAACAGAAACGTTGAGATTCAGACCTTCTGGAAAGGAAAAAGGATTGCCAGAGTGGAAAGGGGAGTCAAGGTTTCTTAAACAGTTGTTCCAACTTGTTGGACTGTCCTGGGGGGGGGGGGGGGTTATTTCTGGAATCCCCTTGCCATTTCTTCTTATATGTCTGTTTACCTGCATTTTGTTGAGACTGTTTATTTTTCTTGCTAAACTTGGTTGAGGGATTATTGAATCCCTTAGAAAATTTGGAAAAACAGGGACACAAAATCAGGGATTCCCTTTATCAACTTATCCATCTCATCACACTTTTTGATCACCTCTGTCAGCAAAGAGGCCAAAAACTAAATCTCTATACAAGGGAAAATTTAAAAGGTCATTTTTACCATCATCTGTGATGTTCTGAGAAAGCAGCCAGGCAATCCTCCTTAAACCAGTACCAGTCACCATATCCCTGGAAGAAGTGTCAACTGAATTATACACGCAATGTAAACAAAGAGAAGTAACTTGTAAAATAGAAGAAATTAAACTATTTAAGGCAGAGTTTTCCTCAAAAGAAGAAACTGCAGACAAAACGTTCCTCAAACATTTACAGTTAGAACAAACCTTAAGATAATGAGCCTGACAAATGAAAGTTCTGAAAATCAAAGTTACAGAAGTATACACTTTTACCACCTTACTTATTGATATTCTTCTCATCTTTACCAGAAAGGGTAGGAGTGGAAGTAACTAAATGTTTAGCAACAACAGAATTAACTAAAGCAACAGCTGCTGGGCCAGCTTTGGTAAGAGTGTATAAAAACGTAAAAGACTGAAGAGCTTTTTACATTCTACCTACCTTTTTAAGGGCAGCTGTCTGATTATCAAGGAAAAATGCAGGCAGTGACACATGTATCCTCCAAAACTGCTATAACCAGAGGAATAGGTGATGGTTCTGGAAATTCCTTCTGTAACAGCTAATAATATTTTCTGAGTGACTGAAAAAACTTAGTGCTCTTCCCCTGAAAATACTGGGACATTCTGGAAATAGATTCACAGAAAGATAACCCTAACAGGAAGAATCAAAAACTGAGGGTGCCTCTGACTGAATCAGAAATCTGAGGCAAGAACCCTGTATCTCTCCTTTTATCTTCCTGTCCAGATTCAGAATCTTGAATATCCTCAGGAAAAGATACACCCCTCGTTATTTTACCAGAAACTGTTTTGTAAGCATGATCAATAGTCTGAATTAAACCCTAAGCCAGAGCAAGTAAATTACTCCCATCAAATGAATTTGAGTAGATACATGTTTAATTTTAACTTTTGACAAGAAAAATAGGGCCAGCAATGTTAGTGGCAGCTTCCACGGGGATGGGCATTAACATGCTGACAAAACAGAGAAGAATTCCCTATCTGCTGTCCCTTGCCCACTGAGGGGACCTCAACAGCCACAGATGATGTGGCTAACCCCAGTCCATAGTGGCTGTAGGAGCTACACCAGAGCAGTGTGAGGTAAATAACAGTGGTCTGAGGTACAAGTAATGGCCACAGCAGAGTCACCCATCTGTGGCTGAGGCAAACTGCCAGCCTGCTGAGGTGTCCAAGGCTGTATGCTTATTTTTTTTATTTCTGTGGCTGGAAGAAGGTCTAACTATGATAGTAACAGTTTGTTCAATGGACATGCTGAAAATTGTGCTTCTTTCCAGAGGAAATAAGCAGCAAAAGCCAGTAAAAAAAGTCTTTAAAAGTCACTTTTTTCACAGAAAAATAGGAAAAAGCACTTAAAAAAATTTGCCAGCCAGCAAAAGTAAAACAAACACACGTTGCCACAGAAAAATACATTTTAAATACTTTAAACAACTTTTAAACTGTCAGGAAAAAAACAGTTCTCCCATTTTAAAAGCTCAATACAGTTTCATGACAATCCATCAAAACAAATACCTAGCTTTAAAGTAATTTTCCTGACTAGGAAAGAGTTATCAAACAGTTTTTTTTTTAAACATGAAGGTTTTTTTCCTTGTAGGGAACTTATCTGCATAGCAAAGGAACACCACAAGCAAACTGTTAATTCTGGAAACCCTTAGAGGAACATAGTCTTTGATGGCAGGAAAGCTCTGAAGAGTTGGCACCTAAATGTGCCTTTTTTGTCAGCTCATCTTGAACTGACTAATGGTTTTAGGTTCATCAGTGTGTACTAGGCTAATGGGCCTGGGGACTTTACAAGCCTAGCCCATAGGATCATGCCACCCAACCTTAGTTTCCAGTGCCTTTGTCGAGTAAAGCCACTGAAGTGATCCCCGGGGTGAATTTTCTATTTCCCATCCACTCGGGAAGTCTATTCCATAGTATGGGGAGTCTCTGGGTTAAGAAACTAGCCCTCCAGCATGTTCTGTTGATTGTGGTAATGAGGTAGAGGTCTCTGGAGCGTGTAGTGCGGAGGGATTGGGATTTCTTTAAATGTAGCATTTCTAACAGAGCTGGGTCAGACAAGACTTTGTAAGTCAAGCGGAGATCGCCTCTAAGTAGACGATATGAGACTGAGAATAGTTGGAGGTTTTGAGTCTGTTCATATAGAACAAGTGTTTAAGGCCTAGGATCCCCTTTGTTTTGGGGTGTGAAAGGTGCCCTGAAGCTTTGGAAGCTGGCCGGCTGTTATATCCTTGCATGATATAACCCATATAGCGAAGGCTACTGCAGAAGTGATCAATACGAAGAAAGTACAGTGTGTAAAATCTTACCATAACAGTAGATGCCCTTGCCTTCACCGTTGCAGTATTCCTAACATACAGGATTCCCTGCCATGGACGTCTCATGTCAGCCTGCAAACCAAAGCTTCTGTTGCGTTAAGGTATGCCGAACATCACACACATACTCCTCGCATTGCACAGGCCATAAAGATGATGTCTGGACGTACCATCCTCAGAAATGACTGCTCCAGTAGGAACCCTGTCTAAGGAAACACAGGAGGTATGCAGTACATCCAGGAAGGAAAAGGACTAGGAGAAGGAGGGAGTGAATACTGCAACAGGAAAGGGAAGGACATCTACTATGTCCTAACATTCACTGTTGCAGTATTCCTAATTTATGGGAGAGTGCCAAAGCTCAAGAAGAAACTTGGGAAGAGGAAGGAACAGAAGAGCCCTCTAAAAAGCCATAAAGAATGGTCCTAGTAGAATAAGCCTTTACAGAAGAAGGAAGGCTCTTACCATGAAAAATATAACAAAAAATAATAGCCTTTGAAATCCAAGAATACATAGTTTGCTTGGATACAGCTAATCCTAAAGACCTAGGATACAAAGAAACAAACAGTTGATCAGATTTTCTAATAAATTTAGTTTTATCTAAATAAAATCTGAGTTGTCAATGAACATCCAAATTATGCAACACCCTCTCACGTGCAGATTGCAAGCAGGGGAAAAAAGTAGGAAAATGAAGAGACTAAGCGATAATTCATTAACTACCTTGGGCATAAAAGAAGTATTAGTACATAAGAACATCCTGTCCTTATGAAATATCAAAAAAGGAGGGCTTGCAGCTCAGACACCCTTCTGGCAGATGTAAGAGCCAAGAAAAGAACTGTCTTCCAAGAACAATGTTGTAAGGAAGCTGACGCAACAGGCTGAAACTGAGCCTGAGTCAACTTCTCCAAAACAGAATTAAGATCCCAAGGAGGAGAAACAGCCATCCTGAGAGGTCTCATGTAAAAGATGCCTTTTAGAAATTGTTTATCCTCAAATCTAGAAGCTACAGGAGGAGATAAAGACAGACAAGCAGAGAAAGCTGATAAGTGGGCCTTAACAGAAGAATAGCCCAAACCAGCATTGAGCAACTCACACAAATAACAGAAAACCAAAGGAATATCGACAGTAAGTGGGTCCAGGTTATGAGAAAGACGCCAAATAGAAAACCACTTCCATTTGGATAAGTAGGATTTCCTAGCAGATGGCTTTCTGGCCTCTTGCAGGACCCACAGCACTTCCTCAGAGAAAAGGTGTCTACCAAGAATCAAAATCCTATCACCCACAGTGTCAGTTAAAGAGTGGACAGGTGAGGATGGATGAGAGATCCCTTGTCTTGTGTGAGTGGATCCACCTTGTGAGGTAATGTGATGACTGCCCTTGGCTAAACGCAGAAGAAGAGGGAGCCAATGATATCATGGCCAAAAGGGAGTCATCAACTACATTTTACCAGCATCCTGTTGAATTTTGAACAGGACTTTTGGAATGAGAGAAAGGGGAGGAATGCATAAAGAAACATCCTCTTTCAAGAAAAAAGATTAGTTGTGTAAGAACTTATCATAACAATAGATGTCCTCCTCTTCTCTGTCGCAATATTCTTGACATAACGGACCTGCCTACCAAGGTGATGACCCAATGTCTGCCAGTATATCAAAGTCTTCCAAAACCTTGGGTTTGCAGTACATCTGACGTAGGCCACTTGCAGACATCAGCCATAAATGCAACATACACACGCATCACCCTCAGAAATGAGGCCCTAGTCAGAGAGACAGTCTAAGGGAAAGAAGATTAATGTATCAAACAAAGGCAAAAAGTGGGGGAAGGAGGGAGGGATGGAATACTTCAACAAAGAAGAGAAGGACCTTATCATTATGGTAAGTTTTTACACAACTAATCTATGTCCTTCTATTCATCTGTTGCAGTATTCATGACATAATGGAGAGGACAAAAGCTTATGCAGAAAGGGTGGAGGCGGTGGCAGAGGAATTTTCTATGAAGTCATGGAAAATGGCCCTGACAAATCCTGCCCTGGATCTGGAAATGGAATTTAGTTTATAATGTTCGGTGAAGGTGTGGACAGATTTCCAAATAGCTGCTTCTAAGATAGAGTTGGTGTCCAACTCTTTGCAGAAAGCCCCCAAGGGAGACACTGCTCTAGTGGAGTGAGCATTGCCTGAGTCTGGAAGAACTTTGCCATAGTGAGAATAGCAAAAGGCAATGGATTTGGATATCCAATCGGATACGGTTTGTTTGAACACAGGCAATCCCAGAGTCCTGGGATGAAAGAGCACAAACAATTGGTCTGATTTCCTAAAGGGTTTAGCCTTATGCAAGTAAAACCTGAGTTGTCTGTATACATAAAGGGTTTGGAGGATCCTCTCACTACTGTTCTGGGAAGAGAGAAAGAAGGTGGGGAGATGAATACTCTGGTTCAAGGACAATTCATTGACTACCTTTGGCATGAAGAAAGGACTGGTTAGAAGGGAAACCCTGTCTTCCTGTCTTTGTGGAAAGAGTAGAAAGGAGGAGATGCAGTAAGGGCTTGTAATTCCAAATCCCACCTACTGGAGGTAATGGCCACCAGCAGAACAGTTTTCCAAGAACAGTGATTGAGAGTGCTAAAATAAATTGGTTCAAAAGGGGCTTGAGTCAGCTTTTCCAGCACAAAGTTGAGGTCCAAGAGTGGAACTACAGGTCTTCTAGGAGATCTGATGTGAAGGTCACTTTTCAAAAA
Organism: Protopterus annectens; assembly: GCF_019279795.1. NCBI lineage: Eukaryota > Metazoa > Chordata > Ceratodontiformes > Protopteridae > Protopterus > Protopterus annectens. The sequence continues at coordinate 555,921,161 of NC_056731.1, forward strand.
TTGTATTGCTTCACATCTGGAAACTAAGGGTGTAGAAAGTGGCAGACAGGCAGAGATAGCTGTCATATGTGCATTAAGCAATTCACACAGATATAATAGAACCACAGGGGGGTCAGCTGTGAGTCCTATTTTATTAAGACAACAAAAGGAAAATCTCTTCCATTTGAAGAGGTAACATTTTCTGGTATTAGGTTTCCTATCCTGCTGCAGGACTTGAAGCACATCCTCAGAATGAAGGTGTCTGAAAGGAATCATGGCTCCTGAGCTCTAGTTCTGTATTGGAAGGTCCACTCTGTTAGGTAACTTGTGGTGATTGCCCTTGGCTAGATGGAGGAGCGGGGGAACCAATGCTCTCTTGACCAATAGGGAGTCACCAGCAAGAAGTTTCATCTGTCCTGTTGAATTTTCAGCAGGAATTTCGGAATAAGTGGAGGGGGGAATTCATACAGGAATTTCCCCTTCCGGGAGATTGACATGGTGTCCACTCTCTGTGCCTAAGGATGGAGTTCTCTAGCACAGAACTTTGGAAGTCGCTTGTGCAGGGGGGAGGCAAAAAGTCTATTTGGGGAATACCCCACTTGTGGATTATGTCCAGGGACAAATCCCTGTGAAGCATCCATTCATGGGCCTGTGTTCTGGATCTGCTTACAGAGTCTGCCACAGCATTCTGACTGGAAGGGATGTAGACTGCCTGGAGGGAGCTATCTTGTAGGCAGGCTAGACCCCAGGCCTGTATGGCTAGTCTTAGGCCTGGATGGTTGGTCTTAACAGGAGACAGGATCTTGTCCCTCCTGTTTGTTGACAGCCACATGAATGTCATATTGTCTGTGTGTATACAAAGTATCCCTGGTCTGAGCAGGCATTGGAAGGTTTGAAGGGGGAGGATTAGTGCTTTCATCTCCTTGATGTTTATGTGATCCCTTCTCAGGGAGTGTGCCTGCTGTCCTTGTATTATGTATTGGTCCAAGGCTGCTCCCCAGCCTGTGTCCGATGCATCCATGTACAGCACTTGAGTTGGTGGCAGTGGTAAATGGGGAGGGCTGTGTTTATAAAGACAGTTGTGTTATGCACCAATGGAGATCCTTCTTGAGACAGTGGAGAAGAGATATTTGGTATTCCAGAGGGTGGGCATGTTGAGACCACAATGACTTCAGGAACCATTGCAATTTTCTCATGTGTAGCCTTGCTAGAGGACGTATAGAGATAGTGGATGCGATCAAGCCCAAAGTTCTTGTAGACATCAGACTGAGAGGGAGAATCACTGCAAAGAGCTGAGAAATCTCCTGTGCTTTGGTAGGTGGAAGAGACATCACCAAACTCTTGGTTTGTAATCTGCACCCCAGGAAGACATGGTCCTGGGATGGGACCAGGGATGATTTTATGAAATTCATGGTGAATCCCAGGCTTTGTAGAATGGCAATTGTCAGTTGGAGATTTTTGTTCAATTCCATGTGGGAATGGGCTTGAATCAGGAGATCATCTAGACAGAGGAAGATCAGGATACTTTGGGGTCTGCAGAAGATGATCAAAAGTGTTAGGCATTTTGTTAAGACTCTCGGGCAGTGGAGATTCCAAAAGGCAAAGCTGAGAACTGATAGTCTGAGGGTCCCACACAGAAGTGTAGGAATCTCCTGTATCTGGGGTGAATGTGCATATGGAGATAACCATCCTTGATATCTATGAAGGCTAGGAATGCTTGAGGTAGGATAAGAGGGAATACGGTTTGCAGTGTAAGCATTTTGAATGAGGGGACTATGAGAAAGTCGTTGATGTAGGAGAGGTGTAGGATGGTTCACCGAGGATCTTCCTTATTGGCAACTAGGAATAGGCATGGATAGAAGCCTCTTCCTTTTTGTCCTGGGGTCACAGGTTCAATATTGCCCTGTTCGAGCAGGTTTTGCAGGACTGTAGGAAAAAGAGGCTCCTGTTCTTTTGGAGGCTGGGGTATACCCCTGAAGGGAGGCACCTTGGGCCAGATCATGAAGTACCCCCTTTTGATGATGCTTAACACCCAAGAATCTTGGGTGATGAGTTCCCAGGATGGGAGGAAAACTGTTAGGCATTGGGAGAGGAGTCATAAGAAGAAATCCATCCAATCAGGAAAGGGCTGTTTAGCAAGCTGAGAAGAGGAAAATGTAGAAGGAAACTGATGAGTTTTCTTAGGCCTTTTGGGGGGTTTTGATTGTGAGGTTCTGGTTTGCCTGCATATAAAGACTTGTTTTTCCTGTGAAATTTAGGCACAGGAGATGCCAGAATGTGTTTAAGGTCCTGAAATTCCTTATTTTTCTCTTGCAGATATTTGAATAGTTCTGCAGAAAACTTACCAAAAAGGGCAGAATTATCCAAAAGGGCATCCTTTAGTTTTGCCTTAATGTCCTCTGGAAGGGGCTGAAGCCTAAGCCAAACAACTCTTCTAAGGGCAGAAAAGGAAACTACCACTCTTGTGGTTACTTCTACAGCATTATAGCTGCATTTAATAGAATGTCTCGCTACCTGAGAAGAGGTAGCAATGAGGGAGGATGGTAGAGCCTTGCTTTCTGAGTCTGGCATGTCAGAAATTAGTTTAGAAAGATGAGACATGAGTTCTAGATTATTCCTGGTCATGTCGGTCTGGTAGTTCAGTCACAGCTCTGAAGGCCAGGGCAGCTGAAACAGAGATTTTCTTTCCCAGCCTCTTTGACTGTCTGCTATCCTTATCTGATTGGAGGAGGAAGGAAGTGACCTGAAGTGACCTAGAGGCTTTATCAGAGGCTACTGAAATCACAGGAGGGTCTGCAACTGGGACCTTGAAATGAAAATTGCAGTCCTTAGATATGTTGTAGTACCTGGCTTTTTGGGGGCTGGAGGTTGAGAGTTAGGATGAGTGGAATTAGATGCAAAGGCATCCAAAAAAAATTGGTAAAACTGGAGGAACAGCAGAAGGGATAGAAAACTGTACTTGGAGGAGATCATAATAATGCTTTTGCACTTTTGACATCCGTGTACTGCCCCATTTGATGAGGTCACGCATCTTGGTAATAGTCTCCCCAAAAGAAATTTCCTCCATAGGAGATTCTGTTCCATTTGATTCTTCTTCAGGGGAGGTATAATCTAAAGGTAAGGGAATCTGAAAGGAGTAATCCAGTGCATCACCATCCTCCTCAGAAGAGGAAGAATCTTTCTCAGAAGTGGTCTGAGGCCTAGGTGTTTTTCTGTGGGGAGGTAGGCTAGGCACGAGGAGAAGCAGTGTGCCCACACGGAGGCCTGAGCACCAAGAAGGCCTTGAACAGGCCCTGTGTGAAATCCTTAGTGCTGGAGTATCCATTGGTGCAAAG
>NC_056731.1:555924974-555966021 GCF_019279795.1 Protopterus annectens
AAAGGATCACAAAACAAACCGGTATTGGCACTTTCATAAACACTTTGCACAATCTATGAGAGATTAACAGGTGCTCTTCAAAACTGTCATGGAAGTTGGAAATAGCAGCTAGTTGGACTTTAATAGTAAAAGAAGAAGCTCCCTGCTTGAAAAGCATGGTTAAAATTCTAACACTTTTTCAACTGGTACAGAGAAGAGATTAATGTGATTATCACATGCCTAAAAAGAGAATCTTTTTTCACTTACTGTAGTAAAGTCTCTTTGTGGAAGGCTAATGGGAAGCTAACAAATTTTTTTTGGACTGGGGAGGACAGATTATCTTGCCTGGTGATCAACGAAATTGGAGGAACCAAGCTGTAAGTTTGAGGTTTTGAAGATTGGGGTGAACTAGTCCCCTTTGGATGGGAAAAGAGGTCTGCATTGGGGCCCAGAGTCCAAGGATGGTGGATTAGGTGAGGCCAAAGACAAAGGAACAAGACTTGCCATGGCCAGAAGGGAGCAATAAGGATCACCTCGCTCTTCAGCCTGATGGCTGTCTTCAAGAATGGAGGTATTAGTGGAATGGGGTGAAGCTATTGAGCAGTCCCGAGGGCCAGTTGTGAAGGACAGTAACACTCAGGGATTCCCCCTGGGGGGATTAGAGCAAAGTAGCTGCTGCTGTTGTTGTTTAGGGGTGATCCAAACAGGTCGCAGCAAGGCTGGCCCTAGCAATAGAAAATCTCCTTTGCAACTCTGGGATTGAGAGACCATTTATGAGGCAGGATGATGCACGGTCTCTGCTTGTCCGCTATCACGTTCAAGCTCCCTGGGATAAGCATCGTTATCAGAAAATGGTTGGAAGAGATCACCCACTGCTATACCCAGAGTTTCTCAACACATGGGGAAAGACTTGGTTCCACCCGTTTGCCGATGTACCAGACTACTGACATATTGTCTGATTGAATACCAATTGTTTCCAGAGGGAGGGCAGCTTGGAAGGCTTGAAACGTTAAAAGTCCTGCTCTCAACTCCAGAACACTAATATGCAAATCGGCCTCTATCACAGACCAAGTGCCTTGGATTGTTCTGCCCAGATAACACCCCCCACCCCATCTGGAAGGCGTCTGTTTGGTCACTTAGGCCTTGGGCTGAGGAGGAATGAAGGGCTGGCCTAAGAGAATTTCCTCCGATTCTATCCATTTCGGTTTTCATGAAAAGAATCTCTGGAACCCTGATTCTGTGGGCCATTTCTGCCACAAGGTGAAAGTCTTCCACTTGAGCTCCCCCATGCCCTGAGGGGAGCCACTGCCACGTGTGTCCTGAAAAGGCCCTTGGGATTTCTTGAACCTCATTTTTTCAGTCTCCTGGTTCCTGACGGACAGCTGGGGAGCAGAAAAACATATGCTCACTGAAGACAGAGTCTTTCCATCTTTACCAGGCCAAGGTTTCTCTGACTTTGGGGCCAAACGAGGACAAATGACTCCGCAAACTCACAAAACCACACTCTAGTGTGCCTCCTTATGGCAACACCGGAAGCCGCTGCCCTAGTTCTCCCTTTGGCTGAATGCTGTCACAACCACCATGGCATCTGCTGCTAACCACTTGGCCCAAAACTGTTGGTGCTTCAGAGCGGCATTTTTGTCCAGTCTCCTGGAGATTGGCTCTACAGAATCAGGGAACTTTCATCTCCACTGTGTCACCCGAGAAGTAGGTGGGTGAGTACTGCAAGCTTGCAGGTACACCGACTCCTCCGAGAAAGGGTCTTTGGGCTTACAACCAACCCTGTGCTTTAATAACTCAAGAATGTCTACAAAAGAGATGTCTTCTAGGGGTGACTGGGGGAACCCTCCCCTTCATCGAAGGTCAGGTCCTCCATGACAAATTTCTCTGGGGAAGCTAGGTGTTTCCTCTTACATGTCCTCTTCTGAGATACCTCCTCAATGGGAAGCTCTGTGGAGGACTCGGAAGAGGTAAGCGCCTGTGCAGGAGTATCCTGCAACTTTGGTGCTCGCTCTCCGGGTGTTGAGGCTGGAGGAAGTTCAGGCCAAAAGGGAACCCCAGGGAAATGCTCTGATAGGCAAGGAATCAGCTGAGAACCTGCAGAGGCCAAAGTCTTCTCCATGACCAGGAAGGCAGGCCCCTGAAGAGGGAAGGGAGCCCGGAACGGGGAAGGACAACTCGGGAACCATGGTCTCACCCCATTCCTATGAGACCACCACCAAGGCTGAAGCCGAGGAAGAGCCTGCATGTACTGAGGCTCCAGGAAGCAAGGATGGCTCCATGAAAACTAAAGCCAAGACATGTCCCTAAAACTTGGCAGCAGAGCTACAACCCCAGGAGTCCTCTGGATCATAAAAGCACAAAGGAACTCAGGGCAGACACTGGCACTAAGGGCATAAAAGCTGTTGGTACCAGGACAGCTGGAACCAGGAGGATTGGAGTCATGGTCTGTAAGACCTTGGGGAGGTAAGAGGAGGAATGTCTGGTGGAGTCCTTGAACTGAAGCTCCCATCTGCAGAAAGGAATGAAACCTGGGAAGAATATGTAAAACTCTTAGCCATGAGGGTTTGATCCACTAACCTCACAACATCGACTTCTGTCAGACTCCTGGAGGAATGAACAGAAAGTGCTGGTGGGAATTTGGGTCTCTCTATGAAGGGGCTTGGGAGATGCCTCACAAAGGGATCCACTAAGGGAGAATACCCAGTCTTGGGTATGAAAGATAGTTCTGGTTCCGAAGATACCAATGGTACTGTAGAAGTGACCGGCATCGAGGGAGGGGCTGGCACCATAATAGTCAGCACCAAAACCTTCAGTGTGGTGGTAGTCATCACTGAAGTTGGTATCATAGCTTTTTTTGGTATTTAGCTTTGTTTCTGCTGAGTGCAAGGGAACCAAAGATTTCAGTCTCTTTGATGCCTGAGCCGAAGAGGACACCGGCAATGAGAGACTCCTCTTCTTCCCATGATCAACTTTCGAAGAAGAGGAAGATGGTGAAGACATATCTGATTTTGATTTCCTTGGCTGACTTGACAAAGCCTCATCAAAGGACCGGGCCCAAGCAATAGACATTTCGTATGCCCGTTGGAATTGGGCATTTTCCTCCCACAAATATGGCACTGCTTGAATCCAGTAGTGCCTTTAACCTTATCTGTACTAGACATCAAGTCAACAAGCAGAAACACACACAGCCACACACCACACACAGGAAAGAAGGGGGAGGCTACTAACAATGGTAAAGCTACTACTCCCCCCTTATTTAAGCATAGAAAAAAAAAGAAAAACAGAAGGGGGAAAATATAAACTGGGTAATTTAGAAGAGTTAAGCAAAAGATTCCCAAGAAAGGTTCAACTACGATTTAAGTAAAAAAAAAGACAGAGTAAAAAAAGGCTAAATTACACTTAGCTCAAGAGAGAATTTTGGCTGATGCATCTGATGTAGAAGAGCAATAAACAAGATCTGAGGTAACCTAGAGAGGGACATTCTGGGTAGGGACACAATTTGAGAATTTTTGGTTCTCATGACCTGTTATAACAGCCATGGCAGTTCCAAGGGTCGGAACAGAGCCCCATACACATCAAGGATAAATGAAGATTGACAACATCAGATTAAACTTTTTGAACTCCCCAGACATCTCTGCAAATGATGTTTTATTTTATATTATCGGACTTAACAATCAAACTTTGACTCAATTTCTGCTTGGGTACTGAGGCAATGCTGCTCTGCAGTTATTCTTAAATAGTTTTTGACTATTTTGCTTAAATAACTTCGTTCCAACACGTTTTTAAGGCTTTATTACACCAACATCCACCAGATTGAGCGCTTTCATCTGCCCTAAGCAGATTTCTTCAGAATACTTAATAATCAGTGCCAAACATTTTTATACTATTCTTTTTCTATTTTATACTACTTCTTTTTAAGCTTTGAGAGATGTTACCTGTATTACTCGTAGAGGGACTAACCTGTTCATTTGTACTGTTACTTTTGAATAGTTCACCCTGCTTGTTAATCAGACTTAGATTCAACTTCCTCAGATTTTCTGGTAATATTATTAGATTAATATAACCTGCACACACAGTTTAACAAAATTTTAAACCCTCATAGATTTATATAAACAAATATTTAGACATTTTTAGTATTAATGGATATGAGCACTTTTTAAAAACATGAAATAGGTCAACAGACAAGGAACCTTACTTGGTTGACCTTTATTGAATTTAGATTATGGTCATGTTTCTTTATATTTTTACATTTTTATTTTTATTTTCATTGTCTTTTGCATTTGTATTAAGAACATATTGCACAAGGTATATTATTGTTTTAAAATGTTAAAACATCTATGTATTAATATGTACAGTTGCTCTTTAAAATTTTAAACATCAAACTTTGCAAGAAGTATAGGAATTTACCAAAGGGTTAAATGTTTTAGGTAATTTTAGAGACTAATTGTATAATTGTAAGTTAATTAATTTTAATTGAACAATTATCTAGTTTAAGAATAGTATAAAAATGTTTGGCACTGATTATTAAGTATTCTGAAGAAATCTGCTTAGGGCAGATGAAAGCGCTCAATCTGGTGGATGTTGGTGTAATAAAGCCTTAAAAACGTGTTGGAACAAAGTTTTTTATTGGTTATTGGTCGTGGGTTCGATTTTCTTTTTTATTTTGCTTAAATCCCTAAGGGTTACAAATATGGTTTCATTCAGAGCAAGCCCTTCACAATCACGAATCCTGTGTGCACTGTTTTTTACTTTCATAAAACTTAGAAGAAAATGAGAGTTAAGGCCTTTGGAGGAGACAGGGAGGCCAGCATAGGCATCATCTAAATCCTGCAACCCAGAAAGACCTGATACTGAGAAGGAGTCAGGGAAGACTTTTTAAAATTGACTGTGAACCACAGGCTCTGAAGAGGAGGAATTACAAACTGAAGATTTTGTAAAAGGATCTCTGGAGAGGAGGTCTGACTCAACAGGTCACCCAAGTAAGAAAATACCTGGATCCCCTGAAGCCTGCAAAAAGCAATCACAGGAACAAGGGATTTGGTGAATATCCTTGGGGCAGTAGAAAGGCCAAAGGGCAAAGCATAGAACTGAAAATGCCAAGAAGCAACAGAGAAATACATAAACTTGCTGAAAAGAGGATGGATTGGAATAAAAAGATAAGCATCCTTGAAGTCCGGAGACAACATATAGGCCTGAGGAAGTAAAAGAGTAAACAGAGTTCGAAGGGACAACATCCAAAAGATGGGCACCTTCAGAAAAGTATTTATATAAGAGAAGTCTAGAATTGGTCTCCAAGTACCCTCTTTCCTGGGTACTAGAAACATTCTTGAGTAAAAACCCCTTCCCTCTTTGAGGCACAGAAAACTCCTGAATAGTATCCCAAGTCAAAAAGTCTTGAAGAGCTTCTGGGAAAAAAGGAAGTTTTTCCTGAGAAGGCTGAGGAATACCCATGAAAGGGGGAATGGGATTTCCACACCATGAAATATAGCTGACAAATGATGGCTAGAACCCCAGAATCCTGAGTAATCTGAAGTCAAATAGGAAGAGAAAGAAAAAGGCAAAGAAAAGAGGAATGTGATTGGGAAGAGACAGATATGTTTATAAGGAAAATAAGGCTTCTGATTCCCTGAAGTCTGAGTGGCCTTCAGTAGAAGGGCAAGATTGCCTACAAACAATGGCTGGCTTATTAGGATAGGTCAAGTCTATTTTTGAATTTCTATATATGATGATGGTTTACTAGGTTATGAAATGGTCTGAAGAAGCGGTATTTCATTGCTGTGAAAGTCCTAACTTTATTTTTTACATCAATAAATTTACATGTGGTTTTTAGCCATGGTAGTCGGAGCCTGGAATTTTTTCTCTCTGTTTGTGAGCATATTTGACCTCTGCCTGATCTGCAACCCTTTGGTCTTCATTTTTTCTCTCTTTATTGGAATAGTTTTTCAGTTTCTCTGAAACTTAGACACAGGAGAAACAAGCATGTTTAAGCTGCTGTAAATATTTTCCCTTATCCTGAAGGGACTTAAACAAACTAGCAGCTGCTCTCCAAACAAAAGTTTATTATCCAGAGGAGCATCCAGCAACTTAGCCTTAATATCATTAGGTAAAGGATGAAGACGAAGCCATGAATACCTCATTACTGAAGCAAAAGCAACATCCCTAGAAGAGGCATCTGCTGCATAATAATTACATTTAATAGAATGATGAACCACTTGACAGGAAGTTCCTAGCAAGGAAAGAGCAGAGGTTTTATCCTCAGTCTGGAAAAACAGAAATAAACTGACAGGCCTCAGAAAGGAGAGCCAACACACATCTAGATATATGGGTGTGATAATTAATAGCCCTAAAAGCTAGGGTAGCAGAAGTGTAAGCCTTCTTACACAACCTTTCCATGGTTCTGTCCTTATTAGAAGACAGTAACCTGGTCAAAGGAAGCAACTGAGAAGGCTTGTCAGAGGCTACAGACACCATTGATTGGTCAGCAGCAGGACATTTGTACAAAAAGTTACAATCCTCAGGAACCCTGTAAAACCTATCAGGTTTCTTAGAAGAGAATAAAGAACTTTAGAGGCATTGAAAAAGAAGCATCCAACAAAGCAGCCGAAACAGGAGGAATAGCAGAAGGTTTTGAAGATTCCATCTGCAACAACTCATAGTACCTCTGAACACAATCCCATTTAAAAAAATCCATCATCCTAGTGATCGTGCCCCCAAATAAAAATTTCCTTAAATGGAGTATCAGGACTAGTAGATTTCTCTTCCTCTGACCCATTGTCCAAAGGAGAAGAAATTTGAGTAGAATAAGCCAGGAATTCCTCATCAAAGTCAGACTCTTCCTCAGAGGAATCCTGTTCCCTGGGCCTTTTAAGAGGAGTAGAGGACCAAGGAGGAGCAGGAACAGAAACCACCTGAAAAGGTTTTAATGACATTAGTCAGACAGACGACCTGGAGATGCATTTGTACTGGCAGCAAAGAAGTTCTGAGGATGGTACATCCAGGCATCAACTTTACACTCTACACAATGCAAGGGGCATATGTGTAAGGTTTGGCATGCCTTAAAGCAACAGCAAGCTTTGGCATACTGGCCAATGTCAGGCTTCCATGGCAGGGAATCCCAGAGATTAAGAATACTGCAACACTTAACATAGCATCATTATCTGCTGCCACTCAGTGAAATGGAAAGCCAGATTTAGGGCAAAACTTAAAAAAAGGTGGGAAGGGGAATTACAATTTCTAGAAAGTCATTTAGACTTACTGGATTCTCTTAGTTTCTGGAACACTTCCTCTTGCTTTTTGGAACCTCCTTGCCAGTGATTTTTGAATGTCTGCTTGCTTTGCTTGCTGTGTATGTTTATTTTGCTTTTTATAAAAAAAAAAGGTCCTGAAGTAGTTGTGAAACCTTTAACAAACCTGGAGAAAGAATACTGAAAAATCTGAATTACACTTAAATCATCTTTCCTCACTCATCACATTTTTTCAGGGCATCAGCAGCAGATGGTCCTAAGACAACTTCCTTATCCAAATGGGAATTCAAAGTTTCAGCTTTAACATCCGCAAGTACATTTTGAGAAAATAACCATGCCAACCTTCTCAAAACAATTTCAGTAACAGCTTCTCTGGATAAGGTATTTGCCAAGTCATAAGCACACTTATGTGGTCACTTGAGACACAGAAGCAGTAAGTGTACTTAGAGATTTTTCCTCAGAAGACAGAAAAGTAGCTGTAATGCTACTTATATTCTCAACTAAAGCAAGCAATAAACTTTAACATGCATGTTTGACAGTTAATTCTAAAATACGTGTGGCACAGGGATACACTTTTCTCCAAATCTATCAAAGGCTTTCCCATCCTTACCAGAGGGAGAGGGACCACATATTCCAAATGTTTAGCTGAAGCAGCATTTTCTAAGGAAATCACTGCTCACTGTTAGGTCAGATATCAGATTAGAAAACAAAAATGTTTATGCCTGAGGAAGTTTCTACAATATATCTGCCTTATATGGGGCTGCATGCTGGTTGTCCAGCATGTTGCAGTCTGTAATAAAAATCCTCCAAGCTCGATGAAGACACAAGGTACAAGGTTTGATTCTGGGTCTGGGAAATTTGGCTAGATTTAGTCTAGTGCTAACCTTGGGACCATCTGTTTTTCACAAGGACACAGATACCTATTAATTCCATTGCTGTTAATGCATATGTCACTGAATTAGTCACATTAAGAAAATGCTGAATTTGGTGAGTTTCATGAATCATTCAAGAAAATAAAATGTTCCTAGGGACAATCAGAAGAAATGCTTTCCTCCGCATGAACAATAGTCACCTGAAGAGAAAGTTCCTTCACAAATATTCCTTGTTCATCACACTGGAAAAATTCAGAAAATGAAAAATTCCTTACCCTTTTACCAGTAAACCAGGAACCAAATGTGCATTGCTTTTCATCTCCAAACACTGGTGACCAAATAATAAGTGCTCCAGGGGCTGTAACTTGCCACTCATGTTAAACAACCAAGGGACAAACACAAATAAACTCACTGTTAAGCATGTTCATCGATTATACGAAACGGGACATCACAAGGTTTTAAAATGAGGATTTGGAAAATGTGCAACTGTTCTGAACATAAACAAAGGTTCTAAAATGACTTGGAGAATGCGTCAATCTGTAGTTAAGTCTCAATGAACAGATGGTATTCTTGTGGAAGTCTGTAAGTTAAGGAAGCCAGTGATAATGCCTGAAAATATTTTAAGAGTATTTTAAAAGGATGGGAAGCACTAGCATCTTGGAAATAACTCTGTTACCCAAGACGAGTAAAGACATATCAGTCCCAGCTTTATATAGATCCATTTAAATTTTAAACCATGATTATTAAGTGTTTATGTCTATATCAGTTAAAAGAATGTCAAAGGTGCTGCTGAAAGTGATAGTTATAGAAAACCATAATGACAACATTAATATAACGATGATCCAGAAGGAAAAAGAATGTAAGAAAATACAGCTACTGCTATTGTTGGTGGTGGGTCTTGATGCAGAGAAAGCATTCAAAAGTGTAACCTGGGATTTTATGAGTAGGGGTATGGAAGCATTTATATTCCGATACAGAAAAAAAGGTTAACTTAGAGAATAAATGATGGCTGGGAGGCAAGCATTAAAGTGGAAGGGCTGCTCTCTAAGACGTGTTTGAACAGAAGAACCAGGCAGGGTATATTCCTTTCACTTTATTTGCTTTATATTTAGAGCCATTGGCAAATAAAATAAGGGATTCAGGAATTCAAACATATAATTAGTAGGGTAATCAAAAAAAGCTGGCAGTATTTGCAAATAATATTCTTTTGTACTCAATAAATCCAGAAAAGGACATTTCAGTGTTATGGATCATTTTGAGACAGTTTTTTTCAGGCTATAAAATTAATGAAGATAAAACACTAGCTATAGCTATAAATTATTATCCACACACAAACTGTTTCAGCAATACCCACATTTATGGTGACATAAAAAAAAAGTACTGAACAGCATGGTTTAAAAAGACTTCCGAAATGGCTGTTAAGGATATATGGGAAGAGAATAAACAAACAACACTATCTATAGCCATAAAAAAGACTTTCCAGTTTCTCAGTTTTTTTAAGATATAAGCAGTGAAAATGTTTTAGTTCCTTTACTTCTTATATAATAAGGTCAGGCATATTATTATCCTCCAGACAAGAAGTTGTGGACAATAATTAATTAAGAGTTGAAGGAATTTATCTGGGAGGGAAGTCAACAAAAGTTAAGTGGGATAAGCTGATTCTCCCAATAGAACAAAGTGGTATAGGACTAACTGATGTAGTTAAGGATCATATACATAACACATACAAAAGTTTATAATTCAAAGTGAAAATGAATGATGATGAAGTAAGAGGAGTACAAGAAATAAGGAAGGGGGGGGGGATTTTAGATGCAAACCTTTGAGGAGAACATCTATTGTGTTAGTATTTTGATGTTACATTTGAAGAATCATGTTTGGTCGCGGTAAAGGAGGTAAAGGACTTGGGAAAGGAGGTGTTAAAAGGCATCATTAAAGTTTTGCAAGATAACATTCAATGTATTACTAAGTCTGCTATTTGTCTTTTGATGTACTGAGGTGGTGTGAAGCGTACTTCAGGTCTTATATGCGAGGAGATCCCGTGGCGTATTTAAAGTGTTTTTGAGAATATTATCCGTGATGCTTTTACTTACACTAAGCATGCCAACAAGAAAACTGTTACAGCTATGTAGGTGGTGTACACCTTAAAATGCCAGAACAGGACTCCTTACATGTTTGGGGGCTAATGTGTTTAAAGCTATGTAAAGGACCCAAAGGCCCTTTAAAGGGCCACTGTTTGGCATTGGTATAATGGTTAAGGTGTTTGCATCACAAACACATGGTACAGGGTTTAATTATCCACTTTGGGAAGGAAACTGGACAGGATTAAAATGTCCCACAGGGCAGCCAGCATAGTAATTAGCTATGAACATATGAACGGAAACAATCATACAGACTATGACATTCCAAAAGCTGGAGAGATTATTCTAAGAATTAAGTCACGAGAATGGAGAAAGGATATATTTCATTAAGACTGACTGCAAGTAGGGATACATAAAATATCAAGAAGGGGCTGGATTTACTGGAGAAAATGGCAAAACTAGAGAGGGAAAGGTAACACAGTAGGATAAGGCCAAGAAGGCTGGACTGCAGATTAGTGGCCATCTTCCCTACCAGGGACTGATATCAGAGTATAGGCAAAAAGAAACGAGATAGGGGATTTATAACTGAACAACCTGCTCTGGTAGAGTTTTTTAGCTGAATCTAGAAAAGAAGCTGCTGTGAAATGGGAGCATTCAGTAAAGCATATAAAATACTACATAACTGTAAGAATCAGTCAGAGCAGGTTAGAAAAGTTTGGGAAGATTCTGGAAAAGCAATTTACAAGGAAACAATGGGGGACATATGTATGGCTAGCAAGTATGCAACAAAGTCCAGACGTTTTATGATTTTTGCTTGGAAGTGTTTGCATAGGTATTTTTATATACCAAACAGACTTAAAATAATTTTTTTCTGAGTAAATAGCAAATACTGGTGGTGTGATGGGGAAGAAAAAGGTTAACTGTGAATATGTTTTCTGTCAGTGTTATTTAACAGGCAGATTTAAAAAAATCCCCACAAAACACTCGGAAGGGGGGGTGGGGTGGCGGCTGTAAATAAAGGATTCCTTTGAACTGGAACACAGAATCTGAATTGTCTAGACATACTAAGGTTTTATTAAGTTTAATTCTATTGTCTGCCAAAAAAGCAGTTGCTAGAAAATGGAAATTTGAAATATTGAATACTGAGACCCACTACCATCTGAAACCTTTTGAAATGATTTTCAAAATCCAACTGTCTGAATGTATCTGGTGTCACAAAGGATAATGGAGATGTAAACTCTGGGACAGAATAAGGAGGTTGCAGGATGGGAAGTGATGAAGTGATAAGGGTCATGTACTCGTGCCTATTTTTTTTTTTTTTGGTTGGGCTGTGGCAGGCTCCTCTTTTTTTCTTCAACCCTCTGAGTCTCTTCATTTTGAAATTTTGTTTGTTTGAACTTTGCAGAGCTGGCATGTTCTGCTTTCTGAAAGCAAAGCCAGAACTGGAAGAAAAGTTTCCTTTTTTTGAAAAAAAGGTTGAAAAATCCTGGTAACTCCCTGAATTAACCTTCTCCTTTTATCCAAACATTTAAGGAATTCTGGCAAGGAAAGATCAAATAAAAAGAAGTTATGTACTTACCATAATGTTCCATATGTGTTCTCCATTTTCATTCTTCCTCAACTAATGGGATCAGATCTAATCCTTGGATCTGACTTGGCCATTACACCAGCTGGAGGCCTCCAACAAACTCTCATGCTCTGTCTCCCTCACATCTTGTTTGTAGCTTGACATAACGAGTACATAAGAACTGCCATAAGTCCAAAGGACATAGGTGTCTTGAAGAGTCTTGTTACTCCACAAGTCAATTATGAAAAACAGAGGAGGATGGTAGTTGGGGAGTTGAGGAAGAAAGAAAATGGACAACACAGATGGAACATTATGGTAAGTACATAATTCTTTACCTGATGTTGTCAATTTTCATTCATTCCTCAACTAATGGCACAGAATCCCCAGCTACCTAAATCCCTGGGTGGACTCTAAGGAAGGATATTTCTGAGTTTTTCTGAGCCAAGGGGTGCCCTTCCCCTCAAAATCAGATCTATTTTGTAATGAGTGACACAAGTATGAGGAGTTCACCAAGTTGCAGCTGCACATATATTATCTATAGAGGCTCTAGACTGAAAAACAGCAGAAGTTGCCATAGATCTGGTTGAATGTGCCTTTAATGGTTTTGGTAAGGCGAGATTCAATTTACTATAGATAAAGGAGATGCAACCTGTCAGCCATCTAGCTAGAGTTACCTTTGTAATCGTTTCACCTAATTTACTATCTATAAAGAAAACAAATAGCTGATGCATCTTTCTAATCTCTTTCGTTCTGTGTATGTAGAAACCTAATTGTCTATGAACATCCAGGAACTGCGGCATACATTCCCCTATTTGTAAACTTTGTAAAGAACACTGTCAAGTTAATAGATTGGTTAATGTTGAATTTGACATCACCTTGAGGAGGAAGGAAGCACTGGTACGTAACGTGACCCTATCCTTATGAAAAATCAAATATGTAGGTGCAGAAGATAATACCTGAAGTTCTGAAATTCTTCTAGCAGATATAATGCACATAAAAAGACAGTTTTCCAGTAAACAAATTAAGATCATGTTTAGCTGCAGGTTCAAAGGGAAACTGTATCAAGGCTTGCAGTACCAAATTTAAATCCCATGGTGGTATGGGGCCTTTATTAGGGGGTCTTAGTAGAAGAGTACGATGAAGTCAGGGAAGAAGCTTGAAAGACCACATGAAAGTTAAACATTGCTGCGAATTGAACTTTAATAGTTGATGTACATGCACCCTCATCAAACAAACTTGCTAAAAATTCAAGGGCAGAATGAATTAGAGTTGAGCAAGGGTCTGTCTGATCCTGCTCTGCCCAATAAACACTCTCCATTTACTCATGTAGATTTTCCTATTAGAAGGTTTATAAAAAGATAAAAGTATGGAAATGACAGGGGAAGAAAGCATTTGTTGCTGACTATTAAAGAAATGGGAGAAACCACTTTGTTAGTTTGAAATTTGGGATATCTGGGTGAACCATACCTATCTGGTGAGACAGAAGGTATGGAATTGGATCCAGAATCCAAGGTGAGTAAAGCAGGTGAGGCCAAAGAAAGGGGGGAACCAAACCTGCTGTGGTCAGTAAGGTGCAATGCAGATGACTTTGCTCTTCAACCTGCCTGCTTTTGAAGGAATTTGGGGAGTTGGAAGATAAGCTTAGAGAATACTGGGAGCCACTTCTGGAGTAGAGCATCACTCAATGATTCCCCTGGTGGGGAGATCTGGGCAATGCAGCTGTTGCACTTGTTCAGGGGAGATACAAAAAGACTACAGCAAGGCTGGCCCCACTGACCAAAAATCATTTCTGTCACTTTGCTGTTGAGACACCACATATGAGGTAGTAAGATGGACCTGCTGACTTTGTCTGCTATCACTTTGGATTTCCCTGTATATGTATTGCTACTAGAAAGTGGTTGGAAGATTTTATATTGCCCATTGCCACACTCCGAGGGCTTCTCAACACGGGATAAATTCTGGTTTTCCCTTGCTTGTTGATGTACCAAGCAACTGACATATCATCTGTCTAGACTGCATTTATTCCTAGAGGAAGACAGTCCTGGAATGCCTGCAATGCTAAGAGAACTGCTCTCATCTCCAGAACAATGATATGTAAGTTGGCCTCTACGGAGAGCAAGTGCCTTGGACTGTTTTCCCCAGGAAGTGCCCTGCCATCCCATATGGGAATAGTCTGTGGTCACTATGGCCTTGGGCTGAAAGAGGATGAAAGGATGACTTTGTAACAGCTGTTGTGACTGCATCCACCAGGAAAGGTGCTGTTTGCATACCTGGGTTATTCCTTATCTTCCCTGACGTGTTAAAGCACTGACCATTGTGTTGCTAGCATCCACTGTACAATTCTCATGTGGAATCTTGCAAACGGGACTAAAATTATCGCTGCTGACATCAACACCAGGGCTTGCAGAATCACTCGGGGTGAAATATCGGTACTGCAAATTATCATCCTGACCTGCGTTCCTATTGTTTGCACTCTTGATAGTGGAACAGAAGCTAACATAGATTGTGTGTTGAACACTGCTCCTATGAATTCTAATGTCTGGGGTGGCTGAAAATGAGACTTGTAATTTATGGTTATTCCGAGATGTGAACAGGTCAGAAAAAACACATCTTGTGCTTCTACTGGTCAATGCCTAGTTGAGGCAATAATCAGTCAGTCATCTAAATATGGAAACACGTGGTATCTTTGCAGTCTCAAGTGAGCTGCAACCACTGCCATGCACTTGCTGAATGCCATGGGGGCTGTGGTGAGACCAAAGCACAGTGCTCTGAACTAACAGTGACTGGCTCCCAACTGGAGGTGTAAGTATCTTCTGGATTATCTGTTCATCTTTATGTGATAGTTTGCATCCTGAAGGTCTGTGACATCCCTGCACTGGGCCAGTAATCAAGGAGCCTCAACCGTCACCACTAGCAACAGCTAGGGGACATACACACACTGGGAGGATGACAAGCACACATACAGTAAAATGCAATTTTCCCTAAGAGCACACAGAGATAACAGTCAGTCTGGGGCTGGTTTCTCCCTTTTTCTCCAGATCCCCAATACGACTCCTCACTGGCACAGTTATAGGGTTAAGATCTCAGTTGAGGGACCAAGCCAAGCCAAGACCTCCAGCAACCATCTCTGTCCAACCACTGCTTCTTGTCCCTGCTCAAGTAGCTGACACACACACACACACTTTGAGATTTGATTTATATACAAACACACCTGTGGAAGGCTGGCACAGGTTTACTAACTATGGCTCCTTCTGCCCAGACTATAAGGTAGTTTCCACTGCCACCAACCTCTACTTATCAGCTACTATAAGGCTCTAACAGACGGTGTCCACTCCTACTGTGTAATGTTACTATTATCCAAATGGTAGTTTTGACCATGAGCCAGGCTATTAGAAGTGGCCTGTACAGTGTCACCAAATACATATGCAAGTACTCTTAAGAGCTTAAATATGTCTCACAAATTATCACCCATAAAAATAGGTTTAAATATATTTAGTAATAAATAATAAAAGAACAAGACAATACTCAATCAATACAGTAACTTCAGAGCTCAAAATCACAGGAAGTATTTAAAACAACATTGCAGGACAGTCTCACATAAGTACAGAAAACATCTAAACTAAGCTTTTCTATATTCCTAACTATATCTAAAAGAAATTACTCTACCCTAGTTACTCACTATTAGCAAAGCAAGTGTAGATGGTGATGATAAGTGGATGTTCTTGCTAGGTCCAAGACAAATTACAAAATGCCCAGTCTCTCTCTGACAGAGTTCTTAAATTAATATCAAATATTCCCGCTGGTTAGCTTGGATGACATCACTCTTTGTCATCTAACTTCAGTTCCCAGGCTAAACAGAAACTTAACAGAATTTAACATCTCTCTGTGAGAAATACACATCTCTCAGATCTTTGGACATATTGGAAGTCATAAAACAATAAAACACTTTTTACATTTGAAACCTAGTAATTACTTTTCTCCAAGACAATACAACAAACTTCTAGTTATAGACATTGTGATGCTACTGAGAAACATCTTTTGTTTATGGCCCAGCTATAAAGTAACTTAACCTCAACTGTTCTTAAGTTTCGCAAGTTAATCTTCTATTTTCCAGCAGGGCATGCTGTGGTTAAATTTTTGAAGGTCAGTACATAACATACAGTTCTGTATAAATCATATAAATGTTCACACAAATGACATAGAATTAGTTACAGATAGTTGGGCTGGAAATGTCACAAGGTCTACCAAGCATATCCAGTTGTCCTTGTCCAGATAGGGCAAAATGGACTGAACTGTGACCATCTGAAACTCTGTGTTGCACCTTGTTCAATACATAGATCCAAAATGTCACAAGGTCTACCAAGCATATCCAGTTGTCCTTGTCCAGATAGGGCAAAATGGACTGAACTGTGACCATCTGAAACTCTGTGTTGCACCTTGTTCAATACATAGATCCAAAATTGGTCTCCAGTCATGTTTTCTTTGGCAATAAAAAGACTCTTGAGTAGGTTTCTATTGGGACCTCATGGATGACTCTTGTTTTAGCAGCTTAAGTGCCTCCTTTTGCACTTTCTCTTCCTAGGGACTTCCTCAGTGGGGTGGTCTGGTGAAGTATCAGAAGTGATTATAATACCCTGCTGGGTAGAATCGAAGCTTTGGGCCGGCTGTCCCTGTAGGGTAGAATGTTGAGGATCATGGTGTAAAGTCATCTGAGAAGTATAGGATGGATCTAACCTACTGAAGCAGGGAACACTCTCTTCACAACCGCAAAGGCAGACTGCTCTGGGAAGGAGGAAGCCAATGGAGCCAAGAAAGTGTTTCTGGCTCATCACCTCTGCCCCAAGAGCAATCCACCCGAGGCAGAAGTTGGAGGCAAACTCTCCAGTGCTAAAGCTCTGAGAGGCAGAGTTGGCTCCAAAAACCCCAGAGTTGACCCCATCCTTTTGGACCTGACCAGGAAGCTTAAGCTCTGACAGTGATCTGTCTCTGGAGATGTCAAAACTGCTGCATTCAGAGTAATAGTCAGATAAGAAGATGATGTTCTTTTTGGATCTGAACTAAACAGACCTGGAATGCTCAGATGCGAGGACTCTAAAACCACAGGCTAGATTAGAGAAGGAGCTGTTCTCAGTGGAGTGGTAAGATGGATGAACTTCCTGACCTGAAGGGGTAGGAACCATGAGAACTCCATCTGAATCTTCTCTGTGAAGAATTTCCTCATCATCCTCTCCACATCTGCTTCTGTGAGACTCCTGGAGGATTGAGAAGATACCAGGGAGGGCAATTCTGAGTGCCTCTCTAAAAAGGGAAAAAGCACCCTTGAAGGAACCAGATCCAGACTTGGTGAATAGGTAGTCCTTGGCAAGGGCTTCAGATCCAAAATATGTCTGGTCAGATCCAATGATGGTTGAACCACAAGTAGCTTCAGATCCAGTTTTTCATTCATACTTCTTGGTTCAGAAGAAGTAGAGGCTGGAGAACCCAAGGGTTTAGACCTTTTTGAAGGGTCTTTATATTTGTGTTTGGGGGGATTGAACCCTAGAAATGGCTTCAAAAAATGAGGTTGGCAGTAAACCCTTTAAAATCAATTTGTTCCTCTTATCAGCAAGGGCTCAGGGGTTGAACCTACGACAGACAGTACAATCCTGATTTAGATGATCTAGAACCAAGCAATAAATACAAAAATAGTGAGCATCAGAATAAAGCATCTTATGCCTACACTTCTTAAATCCTATTGGACCTTTTTCAGACATTGTTAAGAATAAGTTATGTGCAGAAAAGCAGACAGGTAAAGAGATTTTAATTAGAAACAGAGGAAGGTTAACTACCAACTATGTGAACAGACAAGGTAGAATAGGCCTACCAGCAATGGTAGGGAAGGTTACACTTGAAAGTGTATAGAAAGGAAAGGAATGAATGGCTTAAAAATAAAATTCAGACAGCATACTCTTGAAAAACTCAAAACCAAACCAGTAGACTTCCAGGACAATAACACCGTCAAACAAACTTTTACTGCACAAAAAAGAACAGTTTAAGCACTTTCATCCAGTTGTAGCATAGGACTTCATCACAAATCACACGACACTTTAAGAAACGTATTTATGAGCACCAGTCAGATATTAGACATGGTAGGAGTACAAATTCTTCAGCAAAACACATTAAACAATACAATAGTCACATTTTTTTGCTTTTATGTATAGATAAGACTTGAACCCAATAGGGGGTCCCTGGAAGGATCTTTTAGAGGCCAAAGAACTTAAATGGCAGCTAAAGTTTGAAGCATTATATCCACCGGGGTTGAATGATCATCTAAGTATAACTTGTATACTAAAACTTAGATCTTATGTTTTATAGCCTTATGACAAGTGTGACATTATTATATTGTATGACATTTAGGTAAGAGTAATACCAATATTTTTAACAGCTCCATATTTTGTAAATGCATTTTATTCAAAATTCTTATATATAAGTATTTATATCATGTGTGTTTGTATATATATATATATATATATATATATTTTTATAGTGAAATGATTATGTAGTAGCATAAAGCATTATGAAATTTTCAATGATGTGTTATTAGAATGTTGTTTTTTAGTTAAAGGCTTCCTTTAAGGTAAACCATCTTTGTTTGGTAATTAACTTATTTGAAAATCATGTGACTTAACATGGTATTTAAAATGGTTTTAAGAAATGTGTGTTTAGATTCTGATGAAGTCCTATGCTACAACCGGATGAAAGTGCTTATATCTGTTCTTTTTTGTACAATAAAAGTTTGTTTGACAGTGTTCTTGTCCTGGAAGTATACTGGCTTGGTTTTGTGTCATTAAAAATAGAATTAACTATTAAATAATAAAGAAGCGTAGAAATAAAGATTTTTGAGAAGAAAAACCAGAGAGCTGAAGGTGACCACATTTAAACGTGAAAGCAACAAATGAGATCTGAGGGATGTTACAGGTGGTGCATTATGGGTAGGGAAGGAGCTCGAGAGTTTGTTGGAGACCACAAGCTAGTATAACGGCCGAGTCGGATTCGTGGATTGCATACGATCCCACTAGTTGAGGAATAAATTAAATCGACAATATCAGATCAACTCTTTATCCAGAGCAATATTTAAAAATTCTTAATTGACATCCTTTGGCATATTCTGAGACAGTATCCAAGCATAGCTTCTCTGAAAAGAGCTAATGGCAACAGCCCTGGAAACAACATCAGCACATTTCCAAAATTACTTAATTACTTGACATACAACAGATACTAAGGAACACACAATAGTTTTAGTATATGAACAACAAAGATCGCTGAGTTATAAGTAAACTTACCATAACTTAAGAGGTTTCAAAGACCACTGCTGCAGTAGTGTCAAGTATATGGGTGTATCCCTTACAGGAGACAACAGCGGTCCAACTTCCGAACCAGCATTTTTCATGTGCCCAAACTGTTAATGCAAGCTAAGCTGATTAAAATCAAGTTTGGGAGTCAAACCCTTCAGAAGCGATACTGATAAGCATAACAATAAAAAGCCACACCCTGGCATATAAACATAAAAAAATAAGGAAGATGGAGTGAGGCAGCTGTTACTACAGCAGTGAGCATTAGAACACCTGCTGTTGTAGTTTACCTAAACAACTGTGTTTCATTTGATCACTACTGCAATAACCTTAGATACATGGGTAAATTATCATTTCTTAACCTGACTAGGAGGAAGAAAGATGAGGGTCCAGGAGCCCCTGTAGACTGATCCTAGCAAGGCCTGTCCTAGACCTGAAGAAGTCTAGTTTATAGTGCTTTGCAAAAGTGTGCACAAAGGACCAGGTTGCTGCTTCTAGAATACTTCTAACATTCATCCCTTTCTAAAAATCCATAGATGAAGCCAAGTCTTAACCCTACTTGCAATTGCTTTGTTGTGATAGGTACAACAAAATGCATTAGCATGAAAAAAAAAAAACATTTTGAAATAATATTGGCACAGCCTGTCCTTTATTTATTACTTTTACAAGAAATGAATTGCTCAGAAGTTCCAAAAGATTTTGTTCTGTCAGGATGGTACCAGAGTTTTCTGTGGATATACACAATAAAGGGTTACCATTTCCCCCTAATTTTTAGGTTCTGGAAAGAAGACAAGGAGATTGATTGCTTTGCTTAAGGTAAACTTAGATACCACTTTAGGCATAAAAAAAGAAGTTCTGTCTTACCATAATGTTCCATCTGTATTGTTGATCCTCGTTCAGTCATTATGTGTGGGAACCGAGCCGGCCATCTTCCAAGCTCATGTCAGCCACAAACACTAGAGCTAAAACTCTTACCCAGAATTATCCTCTCCCTGTTACCTCAGATTGAGTTTGCAAGTCAAAAGAAGGTAGAGGCTACCTCTGGTCAAATGACCAAATAGAACCGGATGGTGAGATCCACTAGAAGCCACAGGAGGAGGAGGAAGGAGGGAGGGTTGTAATGACTGAACGAGGATCAACAATACAGATGGAACGTTATGGTAAGATATAACTTCTTTATCTGATATTGTTAATCCTCGTTCATTCCTTATGTGTGGGAAAGAGTCCCTAGCTTCCTTTATTCCTGGGAGGCTCTTATGGATGGAAGGACATTCCTAAGCACCATAGAACCAAAAGATGCTCTTCTCCTGGAGGCCAAATCCAATTTGTAATGATTGATGAAGGTATGAGAAGCAGCCCAAGTTGCAGCTGCACAAATGTCATGTAAAGAGGCTCTGGCATGGAAGGCAGAAGAAGTTCCCACCAACCTTGTAGAATAAGTCTTTATGGTAGTAGGTAATGGAATATTACGTTGTTTGTAAATGAAGGCCATGCAGTCTTAACCATTTAGCCAATGTGACCTTAGCAACAGCACATCCTAATCTAGGTCCAGAATAGGCCAAAAATAACTGGTCTGATTTACGAGAAGCCTTAGTCCTGTTCAAGTAGAGGCAAATTTGCCTGTGAACATCTAGGGTATGTAGGCAATACTCTCCTCTGTTTGAATGACTGGGGAAGAAAACTGGCAATTCAATGGTTTGATTAATGGACATTTCAGAGATCATTTTTGGCAGAAAGGAAGGATTAGTTCTCAACTACACTCTATCTCTATGAAAATTCAAATATGGACTCTTGATGCATAAAGCCTGAAGCTCAGAGATAGGTTGCGAGGAAGTAATGGCAACCAAAAACAAGGTTTTCCATGACAAATATTTGAGGATGCAAGAAGCTGGTTCGAAAGGTGGCATTGTCAAAGCTTGTAGGACTAATGACAGGTCCCATGGTTGAGTAGGTTCTCTTAAAGGAGGTCTTAGATGATTGACGCCTTTTATGAAAGTCTTGCATAACTTGTGTGACATAAGAGAGTCCTGGACACCATCATCAAAAGTAGATATTGCAGCCAAATGAACTCTTAATGGTAGAGGCAGCTAGACCGGACTGAAATAGGGTAGATATTCCAGTACTATCGACACTGATGCCGAAAAAGGATCCCCTTGTTTTTCTTTCAGCCAAAAAGTAAATCTTTTCCATTTGCTGAGATATGTAATTCTGGTAGAAGACTTATGAGATGCAATAAGAATGTCATGTACTGGCAAAGAAAGATCATTCTGCCTGGCACTCAAAGGAATTGGAGAAGCCAAGCTCTGAGCTTCAGGCTGTTCAGGTTGGGATGAATTAGATTCTGTGGATGGGAGATCAACCCCGGGGTAGGATGGAGAATCCATGGTTGATCTAGCAGGTGAGGCCAAAGGAAGGGAAACCAAATCTGACGAGGCCAATATGGTGCTATGAGGACTACTTTGCTCTTCAACCAGCAGGCTTTCTTCAGAAACTGGGGAATGAGGGGGAGAAGTGGAAATGCATAAAGCAGACCCAAGGGCCAATCGTGGACTAGAGCGTCCCTAGGTGATTGTCCCGGAGGGGGCAATCAGGGCAAAATAATCGCTGCATTTGTAGTTGGTTGGGGACGCAAAGAGGTCGCAGCAAGGAAGACCCCAGCGGTTAAAAATCTCCGCCACTATCAAGGGATTCAGGGACCACTTGTGAGGCTGTAGAATACACCTGCTTAGTCTGTCTACTATTACGTTGAAACTCCCGGGAATGTGCGTTGCTAGAAGAAAGAGGTTGGCAGCCATCGCCCATAGCCATATCCTCATGGCCTCTCGACAGAGTGGGTAAGATTTGGTTCCACCTTGTTTGTTGATGTACCAGACCACCGCCATGTTGTCTGATTGTATCGCAATATTCCCAGATGGCAGCAGGAGATGGAATGCTTGCAACGCCAGAAGCACCGCCCTCATCTCCAGAACATTTATATGCAGATGGGCCTCCATTTCGGGCCAAGTACCTTGGATTGTTTGACCCTGAAATAGCCCTCCCACCTCATCAGAGAGGCGACCGTGGTCACTGTAGCCCTGGGCTGTTGGAGGGAGAAGGGGCGAGACCATTGTGACGGATTGTGCGCCATCCACCAATTAAGATCTTGTTTGTATCTGTGAGTTACCTGAATCTTGGCTGAAAGAGGGAACTGAAAGGGATACCATTGTGTGAGCAGTAGCCATTGTAGAAGCCTCATGTGAAACTTGGCCAGGGGGACAATTGTAATGGAGGCTGCCATGGAACCCAAACACTGGAGAACAGAATGAGCTGTGCATTTCTCCCTTGAAAGGATTGGAATCAGTTGCTGCTTTATCCTTAGAATTCTGTGCTCTGGAATGGAAGCTCTGCAATTCTTTGTATTCAAGATGACCACTATGAATTCTATGGACTGAGATGGGGTGAGATTGGATTTTTGCCAGTTTATGGTTATGCCTAGTCTTTCTGCAGTGAGGAGAGAGTATGCCAGGGCTTCTTCCAATCAATTTCTGGTGGGGGCGGAGATGAGCCAATCGTCTAGGTATGGAAAGACCTAGAATCCTTGCAGTCGCAAGTGAGCTGTGATGACAGTCATGCACTTTGTGAACACTCTGGTGGCTGTAGAGAGTCCGAAGGGCAGTACTCTGAACTGGTAATGACTGGCTCCTGCACGGAAGTGAAGGAATCTTCTTGATGGTCAGTCCACTTTTATGTGGTAGTATGCATCTTTAAGATCTATCGAGCACATCCAATCATATTTTTCCAGAAGAGGAAGGATAGACTGTATTGTGACTATCCGGAATTTCTGCACTTTTACAAACTTGTTCAGTACACTGAGATCCAAAATTGGTCTCCAGTCCCCGGTTTTCTTTGGCACCAAAAATAGTCTTGAGTAGAATTTGGATCCCATCTGGTCTGGAGGGACTATTTGGATGACACTTTTTCTTAGCAGCTTTGAAATCTCTAACGCTGCTTCTTCCCTTGACTGGGTGGAACGTCGAGTAAGCTTGTTGATGAGAAGGACAAATATTGAAGGGAATATGATAACCTCTGGTTATTATCCTTTGTACCCAAGAATTGGTGGTGATGGTTAGCCAGGCAGAAGGGTACAAAGAGAAACGACCCCCACCACTTCTAGAGGAAAGTAGTTGGGCCACTCTTCAGGAGCACTGGTAGGATTGTCCAGGGAAAGAATCCCTGGAACCCTGGTTACATGGACCGTCTCTGCCCCAAAAAGGGCATCTTCCCTGAGAGTTCCCCCTCTGCCTCTAGAGGAGAACTCAGCCTGTGTGTCACAGAAAGAACCTTGAGACTTTTTGTGCCATATCTTCCCACTCTTCTGGTTTCTGGAGAAAGCTCGTTGAGGGTAAGAATAACAGACACCCACAGCAGAAAGGGTCTTACCATCCTGTTCACATCTGGCCAGTGTCCTTTCAACCTTGGGTCCGAACGACGAGGCATTGAGAAAGGAAGCCTTGAAGGGTTCTGCAAAATCACACAAGTGCATCCAGGCATGTCATCTCAAAACAACGCCTGAACCTGCTGCTCTAGCTGCTCCTTCTGATGCATGAGATATCAGGTGCATGGAGGAGTTAGATATCGATTCGATGGTAGCTAGCTGAGAGGCCACTTTGTCACAGACCTCATCAGACACAGCTCCAGCCAAAGTTTCAGAGAGCTCAAAAATTAAGTCTCTTTGAAGCCTGGTAAAATATGCCATATAGTTCAGGGACCTGACTGCAAAGGTCGCTGATGCAAAAGTATGCTTCCCTATTCTGTCCAGAGCCTGGGACTCTTGTTGGGCGGATGGACAGTCTGTCTTTCTTCTTCTTCCAGGTCCTTTTTAGTTGTGGCTGCCACCACCAAAGCATCTACAGGAAGACCTTTGGACCAATGGGGATCACTAGCTGGAGAAGACAAAATTTTATCTGGCCTCCAGGGAATGGCCTCATTGTTGTCAGGAGCCTTCCACACACACTGCACGATGAGCCGGACAGGTGGAGTAATCCAGGAGGTAGGGGGATGGGCACGAAAGGCCTGCAGGAACACAGACTCTTCAAAGGTCGGGTTGGAGGGCTGCCAGTCACCTCTCTATTTAAGGATTTCAAGGATATCACTAAAGGATACCTCAGAGGGTGATTGAGGGGACCCTTCCCCATCATCAAATTCTGTCTTCAGTAAGGGATTCCTCTTTGGAGTCCATGTGCTTCCTCTTGTACAAGCTCTTTTGATGAACTTCCTCAGAGGGAGAAGCTGGGGAAGGCAGCTCAAAAGGGGTCTCCTGTGGGAGTATGTCCTGAGGCCCTTGCACCTGGTGTCTGCTAGGAGCGGCTTGTGAACATTGCGATCCAGAGGAGGGCGGGGAAAGTGATAGCACAGGATCGCCAACTGACACCAGAGTCTTCTCCATAAGCTGGAAGGCCGGTCCACCCGAAGAGGGATGGGGACCCAGGGCAGGGGTCACCCCTCACCTAAGTGGCTCAGCCTGCCGAGTCGGAGTCTCTGGATGGCTGTGAAATGCCAAAGTATGTACACCACAGCTGACATCCTGGGCTGTGACAAGACTCTCCTACCACAAAGGCAACTGCGGCTCCTTAGTGAGGTTCATAAAAGGAACCGTAGTGGGGGAAGACTGTGCTAAAATCAAGGGGCTGCAAAGGCAATGAAGGAGGAGAATAAGTAGGGGTCTTTGGTAAAGGGTGATCACTTCTCAAGGAAGGATAGATCCTGGGGGGTGGAATACCTCTGGCCAAAAGCACTTGATCCACAAGACGCAACACATAGTGTTCAGAGAGGCTTCTAGCGGATTTCACAGACATGGGGGAGAGTCAGGTCTATCCAAGGACGGAGTAAACTCGGTGCTCACCATGGAGGTGGTCTGCACTGACAGCAACGGAGCTGTAATAAACTGAACTATTGGTGTCTGTACCAAGGAAATCATTGGTGCCGAAAGCATGGTCTGCACAGATAATGAGGTTGGTACCGAAGCGGTTGTCTGCGCCAAGGCCTGAACCGAAAAAAATCGGTGACGAATACTGAATGGTCGTTACCGAGAGGGTAGTCGGTGCCGAGTAAGTTGTTGGAGCAGAAAAGGAAATGGGCATAAAAAAATCCATCAACGTCATGACAGTCTGCATCGACTGGACAGTTGTTGCCGGTAAGGAAGTCTAAACTGAGGGGTTCCGTGGTACCGAAGCAGTATGGGACACACTAGTCCGGGTCAAGGTTGCAGATGGCCCCGACTGCCTCGATGCCAAGGGTCTAGGCACTGCAAGCGCCAGAGCCAACAAAGTCAAATCCAAACTGGAAAGCTTAGCTTTCTTGGGTCTCGGTTCCTGAGGGTCCCCAGCTGGGGATGAAGGAAAAGACTTGGCCTTTTTATGTTCATCACTCTTTTTCTTATGGGATCTTCGAGGGTCCCCAGCTGGGGATGAAGGAAGAGACTTGGCCTTTTTATGTTTCCTATGGGATCTTGGAGGGGTTGAAGCCTCCGACCCAGAAACAGCCTCTGAAAAGGGAAATTTAAGTAGCCCCTTCAAAATTAATTTATTTTCCCTCTCAATTAACGTCCTGCTAGAGAAATTCTTACAAATCCCACAAGGTGGGTCAACTGTTAAATGAGGCACACCCAAGCAATAGACACACAGGGAATGTGCATCTGAAGTAAATAATTTATGGCCACAATCTAAACATCTTTTAAACCCTGGGCTACCTTTTTTATCTGTCATGTTAGTTAAGGAAGGAAAGAAAAAACAGAAAAATACCAGCAATGGTACAAGAAATACCCAAAGGTAAAAAGAGAGGAACGGAGTTGAAAAGGTTCGAAAAGGGGCAGTCCCTAAATGCGATAAGGTAAGAGATAACTATCTAATAACTTTTTTTGTGAAAAAAGGTTGCCTTAGAACTTAGTATGAAGAAAAATACTGTACTTAATTCAAGAGAAGTAGCTTGACAGGACTGAATGGCAATGTGGCAAATGAAATCTGGGTAAAAGGTTTAGATCGAGAGTTTGTAGCTGACATTAGCTTGGAAGATGGCCGGCTCGGTTCTGAGGTCGGAACCGATACCCACATGTAAGGAATGAACGAGGATTAGCAATATCAGATGATTAGTTCTTAAATCCTGTCTCTTGAGGAAAATGAAATAAGGTTGTCCCACATGAGGACTTGCTCTCAGATAGTATTATTGCAGAATTCAAAGTAATTAGACTGTTTCCATGTTAAGAACCTCAAGTCTGCCTGATGAGCTGGTTCAAACAGGGCAAGTCTTAGTTTTAATAACACAAGATTATGATCCCAAAGAAGAGTCACAGTTTCCTAAAAGGCTTCTTTTGTAATATCCATTTCAAAAACATGTTCATATGATGCTGCATTAAAAGAGAGGTATAAGTGGTCAGGACATACTGAAATGGCTAACAAGTGAACCTTGATTAAGGAGGCAGTAATTCATACAAATACTGTATAACCCAAGAAACACTAACCATGAAAGGGTGCTATTTCTTGGCACCACCTAGAAAACTTTTTCCATTTAATAACATATCATTTTTGATTAAGGAGACAGTAATTCACAAAATTACTGTATAACCCAAGAAACACTAACCTTGAAAATGTGCTGTTTCCTGGCACCACCTAGAAAACTTTCTCCATTTGATAACATAAGATTTTCTAGTAGATAGCCCCTTGCATCAATTAATATCTGCTGCATCTTCTCACAGAAAAGGCACCTAAAATGTATTGAAGTTATTTTATCCAGTCAGTCACTTACAGATGTTTGAGGCTGGGATGTATGAAACACCCCTGATGTTTTGTGAGTAAATACAGTCTGTGAGGAAGCTTGTGGAAATTAGCTTGACCACTTTCCAAAGAAGGGAGAACTCACTTTTGTCTGGGCAGAAAGGGGTCATTAAAATTAGCACTGTGGGGTTCGTCTGAATGACCCTGCATATAAGTGGAAAGAGAGGAAAAGGACAAAGGAACATTCTTGTGCAAGGAAAAAAAAATGCATCTGCTTTCCAGACATTCCTGTATGGAGTCAGAAGTTTGCCAAATGATTGTTGAGTGAAGGCAAACATCTATCTGAGTTGTTCCCCACAGCTAGATTCCTCCTTGGTAATGACACTACTTCAGTGTCTGTCTGTGAGGGTCTGTCCTGCTCCTGCTCAACATGCCTGCCATACAGTTTTGCACTGATTGTATATAAAATGTTTGCAGAGTGAAATCATGCTGACAAAAGAATGTTGTTGTTGTGTCTTTCGGCTTTTCCCGGTTAGGGGTCGCCACAGTGGAACTCCGGTCCGCTAATGATTGGCAGTTGATTTTTATGTACCGAGTTGCCAGCTCTGCCGCACAACCTTCAACGAAGGTACGCCCATTCACGCATGTCTCCACGCAGAAGACTCTCTAGCTGAGAATCGAACCACCGCGGGTCATGCTGACATAAGAATAGTTGTGTAAAAATCTTACCATAACCATAATATTCCTAACATTTTTATTATTTATTTTATTTGACATTTGTTAATCTGACTGGGCAAGTTCCCCTTTTTCAGAGGAGGCCCGAGGAGAAAAGCTCCAAAGACAGCACAATTAATACAAGTGATAAAAATAGCAGAGTTTTAAGGCTAAACATAGTATTTATACAGTTACAATATGTAAAAAGGTAGATAGAAAGTTAGAAACATATTGACAGCTAGAAAAGGTTAATAAATATTGTACATCTTGGAGTACAGTGTTATCTTCATTAGTAAGCAGCATATATAACATTTTGAAAGTTTAAAAGACAAACAGGATAAAATTATAAGGACAAATACAGAATATAAGAGAATAAACCAAGTTAAAAAACAATTTCCAAAGGACTGCATTTCTGGATGTTATAAGACCTACTGTATATTTGTAGGCTTTTTGTAGCAGAGGCAGAGAGATTGGAGGTAGAAATGTTTGCTGCAGTAGATGTTAAGAGGAGGGGGTGGGAATTAAGTTGGATCATAGCATAAACAAGACCACAATAGACAGAGTGTGTCCTTTAGAGTTGTTTTGGGAGTGTTTGGGTTAGGGATCTAACACTTAGAGGAAGTTTATTCCAAGCATTAGTCACTGAGTAGCTGTAGAGAAGTTTTCCAATTTTTTTGGGGGGTACATACACTTGTAAAAGATGCTGTTGAGACTACGGAGAGCCTAGTTGTGAGTATATGGCTGGATGAGGGAAGAGAGAGGGGCAGGAGCAGGGTTCATGTAAAATGGAATGGGTTAGAAGGCGCTGTGGTATTAGGATTCGATGAGGAAATTCCAGCCACTGCAGGTTTTTCAATGCTAACTAGTGGTTAGTAGAGTAGGGTGGTGGCGAATGTAGCAATTTTGTTACAGGTGAGTTCCAGTTTATTGGCATGGATGTTAGTGAGAATGGGGGCTGCATAGAGTAAGGTGGGGAGTAGAAGTGCTTGTGCAATAGAGAGCCTGGAAACATTTGTGAGGAATTTTTTTATGCCAGAATGGCAGGCCTAACTTTTGATGTGTCTTTTTAATGCACTGCTGAATATGGAGATCAAACTTCAGTTGGTCATCAATAATAACTACTAGCAATTTAGTGTGAGGTTCAACAATGATGATGGTGTTGTTAAGGGAGGAGATAGTAAAGGTATCTTCATGATGTCGGAGGGTAGTGTGATCTCAGAGTTGGTATATTTAGTTAGGGGGGTGTGGGGTTGTTTTAGGTTAGGTTATTTATGTGGGATTGTGGGGCAAGCTTTTTTTTGCACTGTAAGTATTCATTGATTCGCGTAAATATGTTTAGATGAATATGGGTCGATGTTTAGGAGTTCGATATTACATTTCAATGTAACATAGATGCGAAATTTTGGAGGTTAGAGTTAGGATTATGTAGTGGTTTCTAGAAATAAATTTTCTTGTCCAGAGTGACTTTATTTTTCATTAAGTTGTGAAGCTCTCTATAGTTTTGTAGATCTGTGAGATGTTTTGTTCATTTCACACTTTTCCGTGCACTATCTCCCTTATTCACTAGTGAATGGGTGGCTTGAGTTAACCAAGAGGCAAAATGGATTTTGACTATTATTTTCCTGGCGGGGGCCTGGGAGTTACGTGTGTAAAGGCTAGGACAGCATCTTCTATGGGGAGGTCACATAGGAAGGACCAGTGATTACAGTGACAGAGTGGTTGTAAGTGCCGGGGTTAAAAAAGGGCTTATGACAATCTTTACATTGCTGAGTTTTATGTACCTGGGGTGAATGTCAAAGTAGTAAGGTAGGATGGAGATCACTTAGGGTGTCAGGTAGTGTGGAGGGGTTGTGATAGGAGTTAGGATTGGAGGTAAGGATCCAGTCAAGTGTGGAGTCTGAGTTGGTGTGTTTATTTAGATAAGTAGGGGTAGAGATTAGTTGGGAGAAGCCAAGGAGGATTATGGAGGTGTTAGGGGAATCAGTATAAAGGGCATGCCAATCAATGTTTACATCACCCAAGATAACAGTGTTTTATGAGATAGTCTGGGAGATCCACGACAGAAACAACTCTAAGGCAGGGATGTTGTTTCCTGACAGGATGTAAATGGAAGCAATTGCTAGTTTCTTGTGATTATTCAGTTTACAAGTGACAATGAGTACTTCAGCTGGGTGAAGGTTGTGAACAGTGGAGGGTCAACTGATTTGAATGCAGAATTGCGATCACCACCTTTTTTTATACGTCTCACTTAATGGATGATATTTTAGCCTGGGGAAGAAATTCAGAGTCAGATATGTGTTGTTTAAGCCAAGTTTCAGAGAGGGTGAGAAAGTCAGGAGTGTGTTGGGAGATCCAAGCACGAAATGGGGAGATTTTATTTTAATGGATAGAATGGATAGGTTTTTGGTGAAAGAGGATGACAGGATCTATCAGCTATTATTGGCGGTGGGGTTTAGGGGGTTTGAGAGATGGGCAGAGAGGGAGGAACTGTGGTTTGATCCAGGGTTGGGATAGATGTCACCTGATAGTAGTAAGTTAAGATGAATAATTTGAGAGAGTTATGTCGATAGTATTGGGGGTACGTTTTTGGTTTAGATTTAAGAGTAACTGTGTGTAGTTGGAATATCTTAGGTTTAATGATAGTATCAGAAAGATGAAAAAGAGATGAGGCTATTGGGTATGAGTAGGTAGCAGAGTGATTTGTTTGGTGGTAGGTTACAGTTGCAGAAGCATTCATATAAGGTAGCATAGGAGGTGAGGATAAGAATGGGTGTGAGATGGATAGAGAGGAAGCTGCTAGAATAATTCAGGCTTGAAAAAAACATTGTGGTAGATAAAGGTGAATAACTAGGTTGCACAGAAATTACCTGAATATGCAGTGGTGAGGTGGGAGGTGGTGACTGTGTAAAGGCTTAAAATATGGGAAGGTTGATTAGTGTTCTGAGGATGTAAGTGTTGAATGAAGGGGGTTAGGGGGAAGTTGGGTGGGGACTGGGGGTGTGGACAAAGGGGATGCAGTGTAAGTGTGGTGTATGTGGAGGCGGGTGGAAATGGGGGTATGGTAGGGTAGCAAAGTAAGCCCGGGCGCAGTGAGGGAGAATGGAGCAGGTTGTCTCAGGTCAGGACTAGCTGGAAGACTGTAAAATAAAAAAAAAATCAGTCAAACTGTAAGCATTGTATACAGGGGAAGTTGGAACTATGTTGTGTTTTGGGGGGGGTCGAGTGAAAGGAGAAGAAGGCTGGAGAAATTACACTAATTAGAGGAGAGAAAGGCACATTGGGGAAAGGAAAAAGAAGTTGGAGATGGAGGGAGGGATTGCATGTTGAAGCAGAGCAGACAACAAATATGGAGAAAAGGGGTACAGTTAGGGGGGGTTGGGTTGGTGGTGTGCTAACATTCAGCTCAATGACAATGAAGGTGCTGTATTAAAGATAAAATTAGTGTGTTTAACATACATTAATTTAAGATCAAAATTTGCTAGAGGCAGACCTAGGCTTGGGTACAGTTAAAATGGGTAGTGGATACTTCCTCACAATTCAAGTAGAGTATTGGAGACTTCCTCACAGCATGGTCAGTACAAGATCATCAGTATTAATTTAAGGTCGACATATGCTGGAGGCAGAGCTAGACTTGGGTACAGTTAAAATGGGTAGTGGACATTTCCTCACAATTCAAGCAGGGCACGTGGAGATTTCCTCACAGCTCGGTCAGTACAACAGCATCAGCAGTCCGAAGTAAAAAAAAACAAGAAAAAACACAAATCTGTGGAAAAGGCACACCACCAGGACCTGAAGAAAGGTCATGGAGGATAGACATGGGGAGTCCACCTCCAGCCGACTCATACAGAATCCAAAATGTCGGCCATAAAGTGAAGTCAGGTATAAAATGGACAGGGACATATACTAGAGCTCAGAACTTAATGCTGCCAAGATTCAAGGTGAGGAAAATATGCCACCAGAAGACAGGCAAGCATCAGGAGGAAGGAGGGGGGAGTAATACTGCAAGCATGTAGAAAGATGTCTATGGTTATGGTAAGACTTTGCATAACTATTCTATGCACTTCTATTCATATGCTGCAGTATTCATAACATGAGGGAGAGTACCAAAGCTCATGCACAAAAACTGGGCAGAGGTGCAGAAACATTCTCCACAAAATCATGCAAAACAGCCCTGGCAAAACCAGCTCTGGACCTGGAAATGCCATCAATTTTATAATGTTTCATGAAGATATAAACTGAAGACCAGGTAGCTGCCTCCAGGATAGATGAAGTATCCAGACCATTAAAGAAGGCTCCAGAAGATGCTGCTGTAGTGGAACATGCCTTAACAGGTGAGGGTAGATGCTTTCCATGAGCCACGTAACAGAAGGAAATAGCTTTGGAAATCCAAGTGGAAGTAGTCTGCTTGGAAATAGGTTGGCCCAGGGGCCTTGGGTGATAGTAAAAAAACAGGTGTTCAGACTTCCAAATTGGTTTGGTTTTGTCCAAATAATATCTGAGTTGCCTGTGCATGTCCAAAATATGTAGGATCCTCTTGCTAGATGTTTGAGGAGAAGAAAAAAAGTTTGGAAGGTTGACGGATTGATTGAGAGATAACTCATTAACCACCTTGGGCTTAAAGGAGGGGCAAGTGCGAAGGGAAACCCTATCTCTGTGGAAACATTTGAAGGGGGAAGAGGACATGAGAACTTGTAACAGACACCCTTCTGGCAGAAGTAATGGCCACGAGGACTGTTTTCCAAGTGTAGTGTTGCAGGGAAGCAGAGCTTGCTCATTCAAACGGGGACAGGATAAGCTTTTCTAAGACAAGGGTGAGATCCCAAGGAGGAGGGACTGGTTTCCTTGGTGGTCTAATGTGAAGGACATCTCTTAAGAAAAGTTTAACTTCTAATCTGGAAGCTAAAGGAGGAGACATAGGCAAACATACAGAGACAGCAGAAAGGTAAGCTTTTACTGAAAAGTAGCACGGCCCACTCTTCAATAGTTAACACAGGTAGAACAAAACCAATGGGACATCTACTAACAGTGGTTGTAAATCCTTTTTAAGACACTAGACAGAAAACCTATTCATCTGGAAACAGAATTTCCTAGCTGTAGGTTTTCTGACCTACTGCAGAACTTGTAGTATGTCCTCAAAAAAAAAGGTGAAGGGAATCGAAACCCTATCACCACACAGTCAGTTGTACGATTAAAATCTGTGGATGAATTAAGGTTCCTGTAGAACAGAGCATGTGTTGTAATGTTAAGAAGCATTCCAAAGTGAGGGCACATGCATATAAATATGGGTTCCTATTACATGATCGAAGTTTCAAAACTTCGAACACAGCAAAAAAACAAAACAAACAAACAAAAAAAAGGATGCAACAGTAAACTAACTGCTGCAAGCAGGGGGGCAATCCCCCCTGCACCCCCAATACAAACTCCAAGATCGCAATACAGTGCAGTTAAGGGAAATATTCCCTTTCCGCAGTATAGTGCGGTCTCAGAATTGGTATATTTAAACAGCGTGGGGTGTGCAGGGGGGCTTGCCCCCCTTCTTGCAACAGTTAGTTTACTGTTGCATCTTTTCTTTTCCTGTCTTCGAACTTCAGCAAGGTCGACTATATGGTTTTGACCATATAGGGTTCGAACTCGTTGACGTTTGATAACGTAAGAGGAACCCTATAAATAGAGAGCACGTGCAGAGTGCAGTGCCATTTTGAGTGAACTGTATGAGTGCAGTAGTCAGTCTATAACATTATTTACATTTAAGTTACTAAGCCTCAATCCTGATGTGCTTGCATATAATAAAGCTGCTTCCACTGAACCCACAACTGTTTTTCTGTTTTATCCTGACCGGACAAGCAACAGTTCCCTTGTCCTGTGTAAGTAGGTCTATTCCGTGGAGTAATTTGTGATGACTGCCCTTGCCTAAATGGAGAAGAAGGGGGAACCAATGCTGTCTTGGCCAAAAGGGAGTCACCAGCAAGATTTTTGTTTTTTCCTGTTGGATTTTCAACAAGATCTTTTGAAGAAGAGGGAAGGGGGAATACATAAATAAACATCCCCTTCCAAGAGAAAGATGGGGCATCCACCTTCCATGCCAAAGGATCTGGGACCCTGGCATAAAACGTGACAAGTTGTCTGTTCATGGGGGAGGGAAATAGATCTACCTGAGGTATACCCCATCGATGGACCATGTCCAGAAACACATCCCTGTGCAGCATCCATTCATGAGATTCAGTCATGATCAGTGTGTCTGGGTTGAGGGAATGTAAACCACCTGGAAAGATAGAGAGAGACTCTGGACAGCTAAGTCCCAGGCCTGCAAGGTCAGTCTGCAAAGAAAGTAGGACTTTGTCCCTCCCCGTTAGCTGACATACGAGAGAACTATGGTATTGTCTGTATGGGTTTTGGGCACAAAGGCCTTACAAATAGCACAAGTAGTGTGGCTGTGGTCCAGGTTTAAGCAAAATAAACAAAGGTCATGAGAGTCCTTATGTGGAATCTGCCTTCCACACTGACACTTGCCCTTCCTATCTGACATGTAATCAAAACAGTACACAGTAACTAAAATTTGTAATGAAAAAAAAAACAACAGGCTACTTATCTGAACCAAGGTTCGCAACTTGTCCGATGAGTGATGACTGGGGCAGACAACTGGATAATTGGGAGAAAAGTTCTGAGGTTTGGTACGTGCCGACATCTGTTTTATACCCAATGTCGCTTTATGACTGACATATGTTTGGGATTTTGTGCGATATCACACGTACCTCACAGTAGTGATAGAATATTGTATACTGGCAGGACGTATGAGTCAGTTGGAATATTGTATACTGGCAGGACGTATGAGTCAGTTGGAGGTGGACCCCCCCCCCATATTATGAATACTGCAGCATATGAGTAGAAGGTCATATATCCTAGGTTACCATGGGTAGTCTGCAAAGGATGTAAGATCTGATTCCCCCTTGCTTATTTATGTACCACATCACTGTAGTGTTGTCTGTAAACACTTGAAGAGGTCTTAGAGATCACAGATGGTGGCATTTGTAAGCTATAACATCTCATTATGTTTATGTGTTTTAGTCATCTTTTTTGGTCCAAAGACTCTGGTACTTTTATGCCCTAGACAATGCTCCCCAGCAAAGTCTGAAGCTTCTGCTGTGATTGACTCTGCATGAGCAGGAAAGGAGAGTGGCACACCTGAATTTTGAGAAATTTGACGTCTCCACCACCCTTTTCACAAATCCCAAAACTGGAATTTGAAATGTCAGTAAATGTTGCTGCTGGGACCAAAGAGCTTTCAGATACCACTATATTTTTCTCATGTAGAGGCTTGTGAAAGAGCTGCCATAAATCTCACAGATGCCATGAATCCCCGGATCCTAAGGAATTCCTTTGCACGGATGGTAGGTCTGAGTGGAAAAACTCAAAAAAATATCCACATAAAGATCTAGTTTTCTAATGGAAAAGAAAAGCTCTTTGAACTAAGTTACTCAAGAGACACTCTCAGGAAAACAATCTTACAGGAAGGAGTCTCACAAGACTTTTACATGTTCTCTTGGAATGACTACCTGTGAAGGAGATCCCATACCCTACTACAGATTCCTGACCCTTTGAAAAAGACTGCACAGATAAGCAAGTCATATATAGAAAAATGTGAATATCTTCCAGTCTGGAGTAGGCTATCACAAGAGCAAGACACTTTGTGAACACCACCGGAGCAGGAGATAATAGACCAAAGGGCAATTCACTGATAATGTGATCCAGACATGGAAAACCTCCAGAAACTTCTGAAATAGCAATCTGATGAGCTACATCTTTTAAATCTAAAGAAACAAGAAAACTCAAATGGGAAATAGGTATAACAAATATTGCAGAAAAATTCACTTTCCCCCATACTTATCAAACACATTCCCATCCTTGACATAAGGAGAGGCGTTTAATGCAACAGCTCCTGGGACAGATCTGGAATGAGTCAAGCTTATAAAAACTTAAAAAGACTGAGGCACTTTATAAAGGCTACCTGCTTTCTTGTGGGCAACAGGCTGGTGGTCAGGGAAATTTCTGCCTACGTCAAAAGCATTCTCCAAAGCATAAAGACTAGGAAGAATAGTAGCAGGTTCTGGGAACCCCAGCTGTAAACAATTCTAATACTTACTTCCTTAGGGACTAAGACACATCACTGTTTTCCCACTGAAACAGACTCATTCTAGAAAGAGAATCCTTCAAAATGACTGGCACTCAGTGGAAGCAGTCCTCACCTTGGAAGATGAAGACATTTGTGGAGTCATGCAGACATGATTCAAGGGTGTGGAGAGCACCCCAGCCATACCAGGTAAGACCTCCTTCCATACGTTCAGACCACAAACTGAAGGAATGAAAACTAAAGGAGGCAGTGTATCAATAGTCATTAAAGATAAGTACACCTCCAGAAAGGTTAACCTGTATGATTCTCTGGAGATACTCCAGGTGCAATTAACTGTTGGTAACACACCTATTCAAGTCATTGCCAGTTATAGGACCATTCCATGAATCAGAGCACCCATTCTGCCTATTTGGATCTACTTTGAGTCTATCAAGATACATCCGAACACCACGGTTTTGTGTGATTTTATTGAGTCTATATTATATAAGCGAACACAATGAATTGCGAATGCTATATCATCAACCCACAATCCCCAAAAACCCCAAAATGTCGAACACACGGATTAAAAATCACTGATCCATAAAAAAAAATCAAAACACACAATAAATTGGGGGGCTGTGCACCCCCACCCCATACTTAAATATACCAACTCCGAGATCACACCAAAGTGAAGGAAATGGCAAAGTTCCAAAAACGGCCCAGGGACTTTTTTCCCTAGGGAAAAAATCATTTTTCTGTGCTTTCGGTATTTTGCCATTTTGCGAAATGATGTTCGACTAAACAGAATTCGCAATTAATTGCATTTGCTAAAATAATAGGGACCCATTTTATCTACCCATCTATTGACTGGGTAAATTACTCATGCTCAAACTCACTCGCCCAAAGGTTTCTCAACTTTGCTAACTCCAGCTCCCTGGACCAGCTGGTTGACACCACCACAAGGGCTGCCAACATCCTGGATCTGGCGCTTACCAATATGGGGGAACCACTGTAGCACCCCACTGTGAGGTCTTCCCTGGTGAGATCTGACCACTAATCAGTCTAATTCGAAGTAACTATCAAACATGCCCCCCCCCAGCAGTCACTAAATTAAAAAAACTTCTCCAAAGCAGATTATAACCTCTTATGGGATGGTATGAATAACACCTTCTCCCTCAGATGGAACTGGCAACTATGCCCTACACCAATGCTTTATACAAACACCTGTATAACTTCATTGACTTGGCCCTACCTGAACAACTTCCCAAGTAAGAGCACACCTGCCTTGTGGACAACTGCCATTAACAGGCCTTACAGAAATTGCTGTCTAAGAGTAAGAGGAAGCGAACCCTAAACAGGAAACACTCCCTCCTCGGCTTAAACAAGCAAATAAGACTTCTTGTGAAGGCCTCCAAAGCAAACTACAAATCCAAATTAACTCCCTCAACTAATGACAACTATAAGGCATTCTTTAGTTACATCCGTACTGTAAAAGGAAAAGCCCAGATTTGTGCCGAAATGGTAGTTAATGATACAACATATACTGAGCTTGTGGACATAGCTAACATGTTGGTCAACAGGTTTTCTGAAAACTTGACTTCTCTGTTCCCGCCACACATACCCCATGACATCTTTACCACCTGTCCCATACCTTGTATTTGTAAAAAGCAAGTCGTAAATGCCCTCTCTAAGGCCATAAACACAGCAGTTTGTCAAAGGGGGATCATGCTTGTTAAACCTGATATGCTTCTTCAAGACAATCACTAAGGTCCTGGACGAGGGGAAATCTGTGCACACAGCCAAGGCTTTTGACACTATTCCCAACTCGGCATCATTGACAAAATCACCCCGCTAGGTATCAATACTTATATGGTTAGATGGGTCGCCAATTGGATCACTAACAGAGCACATATAGTCAAAATGGGAGTCCAACTCCAACCGCACATCTGTAACCGGTGGTGTCTCACAGGAATCAGTCCTGGGACCTCTACTCTTTGGAATCTATTTCTCCGAAGTACAAGCAAAAACTAAAGGTCTGTGGCTGACAAAGTTTGCTGATGACTGCAAACTGGGAGTGGACATAGAATCTCTAAATGATGTCAACATTCTACAAAAGGGTCTTGCACAAAGAAATGTTTGGTACCAAAGTCATGGCATTAAACTCAATGCAAAAAATGTATAATCATCCCTTTCAGTAAGAGTGATGCTCCTGCTAACTACCACATCAATAGGAACACCCTAAGTACGCACTCAGTGGTGACAGACTTGGGCACACGGGTTGACAGCAACCTTACCTTGGTAAGAAGGGCATTCTATATTGCTCATTTCACAAGTAAGGACATGTTATAGTCCCCATGTACTCTTCCTTCATCAGGCCAGTAATTGAGTACAACACCCCTTTTGGTATGTACCTTTCCAAGCACCTGCAGCAACTAGAGAGAGAGCACAAATGTTCCTCACAAGGAAAATTCAATGTCTTCAGCATCTGTCCTATGTGGATCATCTGAAATCACTGTCACTTTATTCTGGTTCACACACCCTGCTTTACTGGAAATGCTGCATATCCACAAGTCAGATGGTACACGATGTACTCACTCTAACAACCTTAAATTGGTATGTGATATTAATAGAACCTGCTGGAGGGACAGATTTGTTTCCCAGAAGTTACCACACCTTTGAAACAGACTCCCACTTCATGTCAAACAGAGCACCTCATTGTCCCTTTTCAAATGTAATCTGGACGATTGAATGGGTAACTGTGAATTCATCATGGAGGTTCCACCTGTGTCCCTCTTGGACAAGGGCAATAGGTGCGGATTGTGAAATAAGGGTAAAACTTGGTTAGGCATGTAAGGGCCTTAGGGCCATTAGCCTAGTAACTTCCTATGATTCTATAAGAGGGTGTGTATGTAGTCAAGAAGTAAGGTATCCAGCAGTGCCTGCAGTGTTTGTGATGTAGCAGTCAAAACCATGCTGCATTGGTGACGAAGTTCAGTTTGTGTGTATGCACATGCGTGTCTTATTAAAAACAGTAGGACGTCAAGTGCTGTTTATTATGTTTGT
Organism: Protopterus annectens; assembly: GCF_019279795.1. Classification (NCBI taxonomy): domain Eukaryota; kingdom Metazoa; phylum Chordata; order Ceratodontiformes; family Protopteridae; genus Protopterus; species Protopterus annectens. Next base: position 555,963,681 of record NC_056731.1, read on the forward strand.
GCTATGTACATGCAGGCATGTATGCGACTGCTTTGGTCTGGTGAGTGAAATTTAAAATCTTTTCTCTGAGACCGAGTCATATCTCTCAACCTCTTAGCTCAAGAACTCTGGACAGAGCCTAAAATAACAGGGTACAAAGGCACAAAAACAGGTACATATTTTAAATATTGCTCTTATAAGCTTAGAAAGTTAACTTGTAAACCAAAAAGAGATCCACAGATATGCAACAGGAATGAAACTTTAATATAAAAGTTTAAACAAAATATAACAGTACTACACGATAAGCACTTTCATCTTGATAAATACAAGACTTCTTCAGATAATTAAAATCTTCAACATTAATTGTTTAAATACCCCTCCAATTATGTCAGTTCATCTCCAACCAATCATGTACAAGAGATTGTGCTCACACCCTCCTTTATGTGAACTTCTATATGTTGCCATGGTTACCATACAGTAATGGTTTTAATGAACATTGTAAACCACACTTACAAACAACCACAGTCAATTTTAATCCTACCCACATATTATCTTTCAAAAGATTTTAATTTTAAAACACTGAAAATGGAAACATGCTCATTCAGTCCTGGATAGCTAGTCAAATTAAGCCATAATTACCAATATAGTTATTCCTTTTCCAACCAAATCGCAGAATGTCCACCCCTTTCATTTCTTTTAACCTGTTCCAAAATGGTAAATTTGAACAAATGCCTAGTGTTCAAACCTATATGTTTATAGAATGCATTGTTTGTGTTGTTTTTCTTAATGTCACAACAGTGTTCATAACTTTAAAGACCTTTCAGTCTTCCCCACGTAGAATGCTACACATATTTGACATAGGGACACCCCCCTCGAACAGCAGTCATAGCTATAATTTATTTGTATTTTCTGTCCATTAATATTAATACTATTACCTAGCAAAATGCATTTACAATTGTTACATCACCCACAGCAATGCATTCTACTAGAGTTTGTATGCTTTTCATTCTCAATTGGTTTCTCTACTACATTTTTTAAAGTCAATCCCTTCCTATTAATAACACAAGGGCGCTAATCTAAGTTTGCTCAAATACTAGGTTCTTCCTTGGGTGATTTGGTTGGGAAAGAAAGAACTACATTGGCAATTACGGCTTAATGTGACTAGCTATCTGGGACTGAATGAGCATGTTTCCATTTCCAGTGTTTTAAAATTACAACCTTTAGAAAAATAATATGAAGGTAGGAATAAAAATGACTATGGTTGTTTGTAAGTGTGGTTTACAATGCTCATTAAAACCATTACCTTATGGTAACCACGGCAACATATAGAAGTTCACATAGAGGAGGGTGTGAGCACAATCTTGTACATGACTGGTTGGAGATGAACTGACATGATAACTGGAGGGGTATTTAAACAATGTTGAAGATTTTAATTATCTGAAGAAGTCTTGTATTCAACAAGACAAAAGTGCTTATCATGTGGTACTGTTTTTATTTTGTTTAAAGTTTGATATTAAAGCTTTGTTACTGCTGCATATCTGTGGATCTCTTCTTGGTTTACAAGTTTATTTTTCCTGGTTCGTGGTTTGTCGAAGCTTAGAAAGTTGACGGAATAGCAAGATTTGTGTTGGCATGCATTTTCAGAAGAATATGAAGTTGGAAACTCAAACATATGTCATTTAGTGAATTTAGTCCTTGGTGATTTGACAGAAAACCACAACCTTTATGAGGAACAGAACTAAAATATGAGGCAAAAATCTGGACATTCTGAGAAAATCTGTACAGTTGAAAGCTATGTACAAATATTTGAAATTGTTTTGTTACCAAATTTGATCCCCTGTTCATTTTCAGCCCCACTGCGACAAATTTTGCCGCCACTCTCCCTAAATTTTCACCTGGACCCATTTACTCTCTTCTCCTAAAAGATGATTCTGGAGTTCTGAACAAGCTACAGCCAACATTCTCAAAAAAGCTACATAGACACATCCTCAATCTGTTAACCTACATATACAGCCTATCACTTTGCACCACGAACTTACCCTGGCTTTTGCAACCAATCTCATCCCTTCTTTACTGAAATGGACCTGATTGAATACAGATTACAGGCAAGTTAATAGGGGGCTCCCTGTGGCTGCTGGTTTGGCAGATGCCTATCACTGGCTATGCATAATCTGTACTTTCATAATGATTTTGAGGTTCACACTCTCAAATCTATTCAGAAACTAAAAAATCCATTTCTCCTTTACCAGGAACAACCATACAGTAAGGGTCAACAGCGTATTTTAAACCCAGAGCTAAGTCCAGTAAATCACTCTGGTCCATGGTAAACCAAAAAAAGCTTAAGTCCATGTTACAGGATACA
>NC_056731.1:555966521-556019021 GCF_019279795.1 Protopterus annectens
AGTATTTCGAGATTCCAAAGTGTTTCCAGAACAAATTATGTACTGTGAAGAAAGAGAACTAAGCAGGGGTGAATCAAAAGTTTATCAAAAGATGGCAGCCCTGGTTGAATTATTTGAGAGGTATAGATAGATTTGGAGACCCTGGGAGGTAAACATATATTCGACAGCTGAATAATAAGGATCCACTATATTTATATATAGTTTTCCTTTTCTTCGTTGTAATTATATAGTGGTGTTTGAATTGGCTTGGGTATTATTGTATCCCTTTATTTTCTCTGCTAAAGGTAAGTAAAGTATTTTTCAAATAAATTGTATCTCTGTTTTATTTTATGCTTCTCCCATATCGTTTCCATTTTGTAATCTCTGTTCTCTACATTTTCATTTATTTGTTTCCAAACCCCTTTTCCTTCCTTTATTATTTCATCATGTTCTTTAAAAAAAAGTAACCCAAACAGCAGTGATCTAAAAAAATTTATTGTTTTTCCACCCTGTGTGACTTTTACATTATCTGAAAATATTGTGTGATAAGTTCACTTCTGCATTTGGTGTTTTATATGTGTATTTTCTAGTTGCTCACATTTGTAAACTTCAGTATCCAAAATCTCTCTTCTTTATAATATGGTATGTTTTGGTATTTTTTCCCCTTTTCAATCTGAAATTACATTTTAACTCTCAAAATACAATTTCTGTAAGATCTTGTCCAACAGGAATTAAGTCATTAATACATATTTCAAATGTATATTCTTGGCAAAAAAACACATTCTTATCCCATGGATATTCTTAAGATTGTTGTTCACATATGCTAAGGAATTATTTCATTATTTTAAGCAGCTCAAATTAGTGTTGTATGAACTCTCTTTACTTAAGTGTATAAAGGCTCTTACATCAAGCTCCATAATACCCAAAGGAGTCACTGTTTTGTCCCAAACAAAAGGTTTTACGTATTTCTTTTATTTTTATGTAAGATTCCTACCAGTAGCATGATTTTTCTGTGTTCCTCACTTCTCCTTGGAGTCAATATCTTTTGTGCCAGTCTTTTTGTTCTCTGTACTACTCTTACTGTTACGGAATATCGTTCCTCACAGTCTTATCTACTTTATCTGACTTGTTTGTTGTTCTTCCTGCTTGTCTTTCATCATGATGACCTTGGATCTGCTTCATGGATCACCCTTTCTATTACATCTACCAATGATGAGGCAGAAAAATCTGTGGGATTATCTTTTTCAATTTTCTGACATATCATAAGACAAGCTTCCCAGCTGGAGTTTTTTTAACACCTTTGTTGAATTATAACTTAAGACATAGGCAAACATACATATATATATATATATATATATATAAAACAAACCATGTTAACATGTTCACATTTATAAAGTTATCAATCCAGCATTCCACAGACTGGTCGAGTTCTGCTACTCCTTAACCTCACTCCTCATCCAAAACATTATTTTGCATGTATTGTTCCCACAATTTCCATTTTTTTCTATGTAATTTGTTCATACCCTTTTCTAAAGATCCCACTTCCAGCTCTTTTATCTCGTTACAGTATTCAGTGCTTCAGATACAGTTAGCTTAGACTTTTATTTCCATTTTCTAGTAATTGCTTTTTGGCAACCCTCCAGAATTAAACTTAATGAGGCCTTATTATGTCTAGGCAATTCAGATCCCATATCCCAGCTCAAAAAACAACAAAAAAAATCATTTCATTATTTACACTCATTTGTCCACCCAATATTTATGACAGAGTACTCTGTAGGGAAGTTGTAACGTCTGCTAACTCATTATACTCCCAAAACATGTTACCAATTACCTATTTCTCCCCATCACACCTCCAACATTTCCCATCTACCCAGAGGAATATCTCTTAGGAGTCTGCTTGGGGTATAAAAATACCTATGTAAACATTTCCAAGAAGAACTCATGAATATTCTAGACTTTGTTGTATATCTGGGAGCCATTTGTATGCCCTATCATAACTGGAGGTTTGTTGTGTATATCAATTCTACTCTTTTTTTTTTTTTTCAAACAGGTAATTTTTTCTTCACTGCTTTTAGCATTGGTCTGACATTTGCTGTGTGCTCCCATGTAGTCTGCTTCAACTGCCACCATGCTAGACATGACATCAGCAAGAATAATGGAAGTTCCCTGGTGCCTTGGCCAAATTTCCCTAGTCAGTAGTAATGTTACTTTGGGTCTCAGCTGAAAAGAAGCCACTTATCTAGTGCGACTTACCTGGTTAGCAAAGCATAAATAAATAAAAATACATCACAATTACAGTGAAATATAAGTTGCAAAATTTACAAAGCATTACACATGTCTGTGCTGCACTGAAAAACAGGAGAAAAAAGATTTTAGTACAGCCAGTCCCCGGGTACAGACGTCTGACATAAGGACAACCCGTACATGAGAATGGGCTGTTGCAGTGTTGGAAATAACATGAAAATAAATAATAATCCTTAACATTGCCCAAATCTTAACTTTGAAAATGAAGAATTATGTTGTACTTTCCTTTTCCTTATTTGTGAAGCTGCTCACACATCTTGTTAGATCTTGTTAGAGCAGTTACTTCTGCCTTCACAGAGAACAAGAGATCCGATTGGTTAAGATATCGCTGTGTTGGTGATTTGATGGGTCAAGACCGCTGTCTTGTACAGTACAGTATTGAAGCAGTTACTGTACTGTACAGTAGAATGGGCAAATGACATTGCGGTTCCCTAGACTGTAGGTGACAGTAAGACTGGCAGAGGTCTGAAAGTTCAGGAAAGAGTAGAAAACATTTGTGGGTGAGGCCTGCAGTACAGAAATGTAAAGTGAAGCTTAAAAAAGAGGCAAGTTTAACATTTTTTTTTGTATGGAACATTTTACTGTACTGTAGTGTATGGACATAGTTACTGTACTGTTATTACACTATACTTGCAGTATTATTGTTGTTACTGCAATATACAGTACTATGTTTAAGATATATATATATTTTTTTTTACTTAAAATTGTTTCTAAAGTGTTTTATATGCAAAGAAAAGTAAAATAAATATTAGACTGAGGCACACATTTGACTAAGTGACATTTAATAAGAACCATATGTACTTGTTTTGACTTACATACAAATTTGACTTGAGGACAAACTAAAAAAAACGGATCTCGTCCTTAACCTGGGGACTGCCTGTACAGCTATTAGTAAGTGAATACACAATAGCTGTAGTTGAACAGTGGGGTTTGAATGTGTTTATTATTTGTGCAGGATTTGGGTATCCTTGTAGTCAAAAGGTCAGTTTTTAAAATACATATTGAGAGTTCTGTAAGAGCAGAGCGAGTTTTAAAACCTAGGGATAAATGGTTATTTTCCTGATTAGTCCTAAACAAGAATACAGCAGTATCTTGCACCACCTATGTCATGATGTTTAGCTAATCAAGAGCTGTTGAGCAGTGACTCATGAGGCAAAACTGCCTAGAATAGATAATCTTGTGGTCTCTGTGTGTAATGGGTGACCTTCATATCTGTCAACTGGAAAGAATTTTGCAGAATGTTCAGATTTTTTGCCTCTCATTTTCGTTCTGTTCCTCAGAAAATGTTTTTGACAAATTGTTCAGGATTGACTTCACATCCTTCAGAAAATGTGTGCAAACAGAAGACCTTTTATTTTATCAAGTTTATTTTATGTATTGCCCACATTTCTTACATTGAGGTTGAAAGGTGTGGTGACCTTATATCTTCCTACTAGGCTTGAATAGGGCTGAGAGAAGAGATTATTTTGGTGTTACGTAAGTTGCATCATTGTATTAATAAAAACATCCTAGAATCCAGTTAGTCTACTTTTTACCATTTTGTTTTCCACATTCAGATTCTTTTAAATTACTTGGTGGCACTGGCTTTGGCCTAGGTGACCGAAGTTAGATTATCAAGTTGGGCACCTAGTGTGGCTGGCATGGAAGTAAAAGATTTAAGATGCAAACCATTTTCACTAAACAGTGGAGGGCTTGAAAGACAAGGATCTTTTTTGGAGAAATAACATTTATTTGGCCAACTACAAATGTTTCCATTTGCAGTATTTGCAAGTGTCCAGATCTAAGTGATTTTATACTGAGATATTTGATAGTTTTGCAATATTTACTCATGTTCTTTGAACTGTTGTGTTAAATGTCTGTTTCTGGTAATAATTTTCTTTTTTTATCTTAAATTACAGTTTAACACTCAATACAATTTCTATAAGATTTTATCCAATGAGAATTATGTTTGAAGTGTGTGCCACTGATGTTCATCTGTACATAGTCTGTAAATAGTTCAGTTTGTACATAGTTATACTTTTGAAAAAAGTGTTTGCTTCTTGCAATTAGTTTGTATATACATAGTAATGCATTTAAATGTGTTAAAAATTTTGCTTGTGATCTTTTCATATATGCACGTTTGCTTCTGGAATCATAATCTGTATATAATAAAGTTGTGTTAGAAATTTTGTTTATTTGTGTTCATTGTATTTTGTATTCAGTGTTTGCTTGTGATATTAATTATCATTTTACAAACTCCATCCAGACAGTGTCTGCCCAACTATCCAAAAATAACTCATCTACCTCTACCAAAGTTCAGATAACATGCCCTCCTATACTCTCTCACCTGTTCCTATCTCTAAAATTGAAAAAAACTCCTCCTAAAGTTGAAACCTACCACTCTTGCAGCTGACACTATACCTGCTAACATCATAAAAATAGCAGCTGAATCCTTATCGTACCCGGTTTTAATCCTTATCAACGATCTATTCAGGAAGCCTATGTCCCTCAACTTTGGAGAATTTCTTATGTTATACCTCCCCATAAAGGTGGCAACTCCTATGACTTCTCAAATTACTGTCCCATTGCCACTGTGCCTCCCTTATCTAAAAATGTATTCACTCTCAAGTTACACAATTCCTGAACACACAATCTTCTCTCCACCACACAACATGGCTTCGGTCCACACCACAGCACAACTACTGTTCTTCTGTCTTTTACGAATCAGGTTACCCATCACAGAAATAATAATTATTTATCTGCTATTTTTTTAGATCTCTCCAAAGCTTTCGACATGGTCTCACACCCAAAACTATTAGATGCTCTAACCTCCCTATCCTTTGCCCCCCCCGCTATCTCCTAGTTCAAAAACTATCTTTCGGAAAGACAGCAATCTGTTCGATGGCAAGGCAAGCTTTCTTCTCTACTTCCAACTACCGTAGGTGTACCACAAGGTTCAATCTTGGGCCCACTTCTTTTTTCTTTCTTCAAAAACAACCTACATACCTCCACCCAGCAGGCCACATTTATACAGTGCAGATGACTCAATGCTTATCTGCTCGGCCCCATCTCTTACTACCCTACAGCAGCTGACCCAAGAATCCTTTAGCTCTATTGAAGGTTGGATCACTGACATCCAACTTATTCTAAATCCCAACAAGACTAAATTACTCTTGTTCATCCGTAATCAATCTAAAGCTACTCCCCTAAGTTTCTCTATCACCTCTACAAATGGCACTGTCATCTCTCCTACTGCCCATACTAAACTCCTCAGGGTAGAAATAGATAAAAATCTTTTCTTTGAAATCCATATTGCTCAAACTATCCAAAAGGTACAAAATGTGAACTCTTTGTAGACACAAAAAAATTTCTCTCCGAAAGAGTACGAAACACCTTAGCCCAAACTCACCTACTGTCCACCCTTATGTATGCAGCACCAGTTCTTACCCAGATTAAAAAATGAGAAACTTGAGTCATGTTATAATAAAATTGCCAAGTTTGCTAACAGCTCCCCCTTCAGAACCCATCACTGTCAGGCACTTAGGGATATTTAATGGCTAGAACTTCCTCAGCTAGTCATCGTCTTTAACATCCTGAGGTACCCTGACAAAACTCTGGCACTAAAATAACTTTTTCTTTACTTTACCAGTCGTAAAAATCTTCTGTATCACTAGTGCTAATAATACTGCAGCAAAAGCTCTATTCTCTCATACCATAGCTAAAACCTGGAACAACCTCCCCTCTTCTGTAACTTCTGCCTCTACTATCACGCAATTCAAAGTCACTTACATCACATCTTGGGAAAATCTGGATATGTCCGTGTATAACATAATGATCACTTCATTTCTTATTCCACTTTGCCTCCTTCCTAGTCTACCTACTATAGACATACTACAAGATAATAAGCTTTAGACTTATAGACTTGTATTTATTTCATGTTTTATTAGGACAGGAGTTTTAACTCACCGTTGTTGTTATGTATGTCTCTGTGCTATTATTGTCTGTTTGTTTATCTTTTGTTATTATTGTATCTAATTGTAGAGGAAATGCATGTATAAGATGCTGTCTGTAAGGGATTAAAAGTGATATCTGATGTTGTCAGTGTCATTCTGTGGGTTTCAGATCCGACCCTTGGATCCAACTCAGCCACTTTCCAAGCTGAGAAATCGAATCTTGAGCTCCTCCCATCCTACCCACAATATCTCATTACCCCCCAGTATACCTCAGATGCCATTTGCCACTCATAGAATACGCTTTAAGGTTTTGTCGCTCCAGAGCTCCTCCAGGTTTGAGTTATTTTTTTCTGCCAAACAGTGAGTGTTTAGGTAACCTCTGGTCTTACTATCAGAATTTTCTAGAATGGCCACTCTACTTTTGATATCAAATACTTCCATGAGGTTGATCTTTCATGCTGCATAGGGCGCCTCTAGGATGGCTGGTTCAGGCATCGCCATTAGGTGCCACGCCTTAATGCAGCTGTGACTTTGCGGAACCTTTCAAGGTATCAGTCATCAATGCCCCTTTCAACGGATAGTCCTTGTTTGGTCCAACAGTCAGCAACATACTTTCTCAGAAGCAGAAAAATGGAGAGACATTGGCTGCCATCAGAATCCATTTTTCTGCCCCACAAAGGTCCTTGTCCAGGAACCAGCATGGGGGAAGAATTGTGGTTCAAGAAATCTCAAATTCCTTTTCAGGAGTCTCAGGGAGACTTTCCCCCAGAGGCAGAGGGTGTAACAGCTACAATGGAAGATGCCACCCCATGGCAGTGGGGGTCTGCAGAACACAGGGTCCTGAGATTTCTTTTCGGACAGACCCTTCCAGGTCTCCTGAATGGTGGCCCAACTGCCCTCCTCTGGAGGCAGTTGGGGGGCACTTCTCCTTGCACCCACAAGCCTGGGCAGCCATCATGATCAGTCAGTGGGCGCTAAGTATCTTATCCAGAGGATACTTTGTTCCCTTTTCAGAAAACCCCAAACCAGAGTCTCTCCTCCTTGATGTTCCACCCAATCAGATGAAGAACACAATTCAAGAAATTGCAAAGTTGCTGTAAAAGAGTCATCCAAGTGGTCCCACCTGACAAAATCGGATCAGGCATCTATTCAAGATTCTTTTTAGTATCAAAAAAAGATGGGGACCTGTGGTCAGTCATGGATTTAACATCCCTGAACAAATTGGTAAAGAATTCAAAATTAATGATGGTCATGGTCCAGCCTACCTCTTTTGAGAATGGATGAGTGGATGTGCTCCGTAGACCTGAAGGATGTGTACTACTACATCAAAATGGACAGGTGCTCCAGATGGTACCTTTGTTTCAGGCTCGAGCCACCCATTACCAGTTCAGATCACTTCCATTCGGTCTCACCACAAGCCCCCAGGGTGTTCACGAAATGCATAGCAGTTGTCGCAATCCATCTCAGGCTGCAGGGATTCCATGCATTTCCATATCTGGATGAATGGCCCCTAACCGCTCCAACCAGGCATTTACTTGTTTAACAGGCCAAGGGAAGCCAAGCATGGATGGCAAGTGCAAAGGACAAAAATATCCAAAGCAAAAACACAAAACGGTCAGCACAAAAGGAGGAATCCAACCTTTATTGGAACATAGGCAGACCGGTTTCGGCCCAAAAGACCTTTATCAATACAAAAAACAAAACCATGTAGTGGAACACCCCTTTTATATAAAATCCTCAATTGTTCCCCCAGTGAGAACAAAGAGATAATTAGGTAGTTCCAATAAAAAGAACACACCAACAGCAAGCAATGTATACACTACACAAAACAAAAAGCATACAAATATTAAATAAGGTATGGCATGTTAACCTAGAAAATGAGTGAAAAAGGAAGCAAACATTATTAAAAAATAATAAATAAAGCCCTATAAAATAAAAATATAGCTTACAGGGACTTATATTTAAACATATTAAGTTAAATATTGATGTTATTTTTAGTATATAACACTAAAGATGTTTATTTAGTCCAGGAGGGAACAAACCCCCCAGACGAATGATCCATGACCTTTCCTTTTTGTTTAAAAGTTCATGCCATTTATTTTTGGAGAAATTAGAACCCACAACCTTGTCAATTATAGTAAAATGAAACTTTGCCATTTTTGAACCAAAGTATGTTTATATAAGGCATTGGTAATAACCTTGTTTCTGATATTACTCAAATGTTCTGAAATACGTAATTTAAAAGAGCTAGATGTTTGACCTATATAAAATGCAGCGCTGTGGCACTCAGCCAAGTCAACCACCCAACTGCTACTGCAATTCATAAGCGTCCGGATTTCAAAAACACTTGTATTTTTGGTAGAAAACTCTTTGGTTTTTAGTACGTATCTACAGAAAGCACAGTGTTCACAAGGAAAACAGCCAAACACTTTAATACCATCTAAAGTGTGTTGAATTTTGGCATGGGAAGATGAATGTCTTTTGCAGAAACTTAAATGTCCCCTGGGTTACCCCTCTTCGATAGAAAAAAAACACATCTGCTGTCCAATATTTTAACTAGATATTCATCAGAAAGTAAAATATCCCAATGTTTTTGTATTAACTGAGTAAGATGTTTGGCATTCCTACCAAAAGTGTGGTGAGCCTAATTTTAGATCCTTGATGGAATTTGGAACCTTGATAGGTGAGTAATTCCTCCCTAGGCATCTTGCCAATAGTAGAACTGGTATGTATCAAGTGTTTGACAGAATAACCCCGTTCCAAAAATCTGTGGGTTAAATCCTTATTAAAATATGCAAGATCTGTCTCACCTGAACATAATCCGTTTTATCCTCATATATTGGGATTTCGGAATATTCTTCGTAATGTAGCCTGGATGACAGCTGGATGCGTGCAGTAATGAGTTGGAATGAAAAGGCTTCCTATTAACTGTGCTGGTTAAAGTACCATCATGTTATTTATTAACCAAAACATCCAAAAATGGAATCAACCTCTTATTAGAGTTAACAGTAAATTGGATGCCCCGTTTTTTATCATTAAGATAACAAACAAACTCTTGTGAATAAACTGCATCAGATTTCCAAATCATCCAGCAGTCGTCCAAGTACCTACGCCAGATGTCCATTTCATCAATAAAGATGTTATGGCTCCTACCATAAATCATTTGATGTTCCAGATAGCCCATGGAAAGATCCGCATAAAGGGGAGCAAAAGCCGCCCCCATAGTGGTACCTTGCAATTGTAAATAACATTTTCCATTGAACAAAAAAAACATCTTGGTTAATACATACCCTACCAGGCAAAGAAGAAAGGTGTTGAACCCAGGACTGTATAAATCAAGTTCAGTGAGCCAAAAATCCAATGCCATTAGACCCGCCCAGTGGGGGATGCTAGTATACATCTAAGGTACACAATAACCATTCATCTTCCACTTGAGAGTCAGCAATGATATTAAGAAACTCTGTCATATCTTCAATCCTAGTTCTAACTCCCTTCAACAAATGTGTTACTTGTTTAAGCCAGATATTATTTTTTACAGCTATCCCCCTCTCTAGGCATAATGATCAATACACATAAATCTCAGTTGCAACCAGTACAAACCATAGACTTCATCAGAGCATGTTTGGACACAATTTCAACATGGGCCTACCTCACACCGGACAGGATTACAAATGTACGATCTTACATCAAACAGATTTTAGCTATCCTATCTCCCGCAACAAATCTAATGCTCAGAGCTTTGGGATCCGTGGCATCCACAATAACTCTGCTACATACAGCATGTCTACATGTGACAGTCTTGCAGTGGACACTAGCAGTCCAGTGGTTGTTACAAAGGCACCCTTTACATCTTCTAATCAAACTTTTATGAGTATGCAGACTGTCTTCTTTGCTAGCTTTGTTCCTCAGAGGTCATGCAGGAGCAACCCTTTGTTCTTCCTCCTCCCAAAGCCACAAGGACTATGGACGCTTCCCAAACAGGGTGCGGGGCATTTTCTGGGTCAGAAGGTCCAAAGCCCGTAGACTCCCCAAGGGACCAAATTGCTTATCCGTGTTCTGAAGATGAGAGCAGTCCTAGCATTGCAGGCTCTACACAGCTTTCTTACTCTGGGAACAATTGCAGCACAGTCGGACAACATGTCATTGGTCTGGTACATCAACAAAACAAGGGGGAATCATATCTTACCAGTTGTGTCAAGAGGTGATGAGGGTGATCACCATTTTCTGACAGCAACGAACATTCCGGGATAGTCCAACATTCTGGTGGACAAGCTCAGCCGAGTTCTTCTGGTGCCTCACGAGTGGTCCCTGAATCAGTCAGTGGCAAACATTATTTACCGCAAATCAGGTCAACCCTGCTGCGATGAATTTGCATCCCCTTTCAACAACAAATGCAGCAGTTTCTTTGCCCTGATCCCTCCACAGGGTCAGTCACCAAAGAACACTCTGGTTCATGCTTGGCCCTCCAAACTGCTTTATGCTTTCCCTCCAATCTTTTTAATCCACACAGTTTTGCATAAAGCATACAGGTTGAAGAGCAAAGTTATCCTCATTGCCCCCTTCTGGCCTCATCAGGTCTGGTTCACCTTTCTTTGGTCTCATCTAATTTGCCCACTGCTGACTCTGGACTTAGTTCTGGATCTACTATCTCACCCATCGGGGCATACTCACCCGGATCTTTAAGGACTGAAATTAGCTGCATGGTTTCTCCAATTCCACTGATGGCAAGACATTCTGGGCTTTCATTCCTGGTCTGACAAATCTTGATCTTCTCACATAAATCCTCTGCTAGGAAATTTTGCAAGAGCAAATGGAATAGTTTTCCTTATGGGCCCAGACGGAACAGATAAATCCTTTTACTGCTGCCATTCTGAAGGTTTTAGATTTTTTGGCTTACCACTTCCAAAGTGGAGTCAGTTACTCCACAAGTGAAAATCCAGCTTGCAGATTTTTCCAGTTTTCATATTGGGGAAAATTTTTCATCTCTGACTTCATCCAAACTTTGAGAGGTACCTTTTAACTCCCCCCCCCAAGATCCTACTCCTCTGTGGGATCTGACCGGCTACCATCCCTAGTCCTTCCTCCTTTCTAACATGGAGCAAAAGTAGACTTGAAATTTCTCTCGTGGAAGACCATTTTTCTGGTGGCTGTTGTCTCACCAAGAAGGGTTTCACAGCTACAAGCTCTTTCCTCAAAACCACCTTATCTAATCTTTCACATAGTTACTCTTATGTACCAACCCATCTTTTTCCCCAAAGTGGCTATGGAAAATAATATAAATCTATTGACCTTCCTGTTTTTTTGTTTTTCCCCAACTTTCAAAACAAAGGAGCGTGTGCACTCCATCTTCTGATGTTCATAGGCAGTTGCATTTTTACTTGAGAACTAAGTCTTGTAGAAAATCAGGACAACTGTTTGTATCCTTTTCTGATGTTAAGAAAGGGCGAGCTGTCACCAAGCCTACCATTGTCAAATCACTGCAAGATTGCATTTCCTTTGTGCACTCTTCCAAACACAGGGTATTACCAGGCAGAATCAAGGCTCATTCTACAAGGTCTGTGGTAACTTCTCAGGCTTTTTGGTTTAGACTGTCTATTGATGACATTTGTGCAGCTGCAGCTTGGTCAAATTTCCATACCTTTATTCCACACTACGAGTTTAACATTACCTCCAGGAAGAGAACTGCCTTTGGATCTAAAGTACTGCATAATATCCTTTCATGAGGGATGCCCTCGGATTGTTGTAGCTGGGGACTCTGTCCCACAGGTTGCAGTGGCAACATCAGATAAAGATGTTATGCTCTTACCATAACGTTCCATCTGTGTTGTCACTGCATTCTTCCTCAAAATTCCCTCCATCCTTCCCCCTGTCCATGACTATGAGAGACCTACTGGGATGATTTCATGGGAACCTGAGTTCCTGGCTGAGCTCTTGATCTTTATGCTCGGTCTTGTTTTCATGGGTATTTACAATACCCATCTTTGTTTCCACGAGATTGCTTGTGTAACTGCAGGGTTGCTGCAAACATGGTCTGATGTATATTGGGGGGGGTGAGGCATTTTGGGTAGGATGTGAGGAGCTCAAGCTTCGATTTCTCACATTAGCTTGGCAGGCAGCCACGTCGAGCTGATTGCTCATATACAATGTAAACTTGGGAACGCATACACAAACTCACAAAGATCTCCAATTCAGGATGGTGCTGGTAAGTTGACACACACTGGTGATGAATGGTAAATCCCGCTATGCAGCTCTGGAATAAATAAGTCCTTTCTTATTCAAGGGTTATCCAAACAATTGCCACGTTCAAGCATCCAAATATAAATGGTGGACAAAAGGTAGAACTAAAACCAAACTGGACCAAACAGGGCCAGAAGTTTATTAAAATATTAAGCAACACGGTACAAAAATACTGCTTTTCGTCCTTTCACCATACAAAGACTTCTTCAGACAAATGGTTCTGCACAAGAACCCAGCCTGTGTTATAAAGACAATTTCAAATTCAAATTATGCCCCTCCCCTGATACAATCCGAATGACCTCATTTCCTGATCACAAAACATTTGTCATTTCCTCTTCCTAGTTATACACCCATTCAGTAATATACACAATTCACTTGCAAAAACCAGAATAAGGTTAAAACATTAAAATGAAATGAGTAAAAATACACAGAAGTAAATCCCCATTTCAAGTATAAAGTCACTAAACAAATATTGAGAGCATTGAATAGATAGGCTATTTTACCTCTGACATTTATTGTGATACATGCAGACCTGGTAGAGCATATAACGTTTGAATATGCACTTTATTTCCAATTTTCAACATACATATATAATATATACTTGTGATATTCATATTGCTACTTCATCATTTTATTTTTAGCATATTTTGTCACAAAATGCTTACTTTAAGTTTTACTTTTCATTGTTTTATGATCGACTGGTTCTTATACACTATAGTACTAAATTCTGTTAGAATTTTAACAGAAAGTAGATTTACTTACCATTATGTCATCATTATGTCGCAAACATCCCCCCCCCCCCCTTACCTCTACGACACAATGACATAATGTCTAAATGCTTAAATGTGTATGTTTGGACTTGTTAGTCTTGTAGTTTATATTGCTCATATTTGTTTAGTGACTTTATACTTGTAATGGGGATTTACTTCTGTGTATTTTTACTCATTGTATTTTCACTCATCTCATTTTAATGTTTTAACCTTATTCTGGTTTTTGCAAGTGAATTGTGCATATTACTGAATGGGTGTATAACTAGGAAGAGGAAATGACAAATGTTTTGTGATCAGGAAATGAGGTAATTCGGATTGTATCAGGGGAGGGGCACAATTTGAATTTGAAATTGTCTTTATAACACAGGCTGGGTTCTTGTGTAGGACCATTTGTCTGAAGAAGTCTTTGTATGGCGAAAGGACGAAAAGCAGTATTTTTGTACCGTGTTGCTTAATGTTTTAATAAACTTCTGGCCCTGTTTGGTCCAGTTTGGTTTTAGTTCTACCTTTTGTCCACCATTTATATTTGGATGCTTGAACGTGGCAATTGTTTGGATAACCCTTGAATAAGAAAGGACTTATTTATTCCAAAGCTGCATAGCGGGATTTATCATTCTTCACCAGTGTGTGTCAACTTACCAGCACCATCCTGAATTGGAGATCTTCATATACAATGTAAATAGATCCTTCTGTTCTCATCACCACATTTTAATAGGTCCAAAATCAGAGCTGTGTCTATAGTATAGCTATTCCATGGTTTGTCACTCAACTGGTTTGGGATGTAAAATTCTTGCAAGGCCAAGTTTGATTTGATTACCTCTTTCCAGATAATCACTGCTGGGCCTGCACAACTGATAAGAAAGAAGAAGCACTGTCTGGCAGGATTATACCACTAGCAGTATACTTAACATTTCTTTGGATTTATATTTTTCAGTATTGGGGTGAGAATACCCTTGTACTTTACTATCTTGAAGATGGACTGTTTAAGCATGAGGTACTTATGGCTATCCTTGAATATGGACATGAAAGAAGATATGGGGACCCAAGATCAGGGGTAAGCAGTTGGATCCACTTCTGAAATGGGGACATTGGGAATAGAACAAGAAGGCTGTAGTAAGGTGGCTAGTTGTCCTGATTCCATAGAAACTCTGCACACAAAAGAATTGTTCTCATGGGTAGATTTGCAAGTGGTGCAGCAATCAGTATAGAGGAGAGCACAAAATCCTGTAACTTTTATAGTGTTTTACCTGTTAATGAAGTTTCTGTCATGGATTGAGCTGTTATCACATGAATCCTATCCTAGCTGAGAGACATAAACATGTCATTGTGTCAGAGACAGTCCCTAGAAAAGTATTGGAGAAGTAATGGCTGACTGTTTTGTGCAATGGACTGTACCCAGCTTTGAGAAATATGGTTCGATGCAGAGAAGAATACAGGCTTTCTGGAGAATTTACCTAAATAAGGCAGGGATATGAAAATACTGGGCCTGTCTCATTTTAAGAATACAATGATTGCAGCAGAAAAGAAAGGTGAGAGAGTATGTTTTATTAACTTTAATTGAAGCTGACAGCCTTGAATATTTACAGTATCCTGCAGGATAGCAAAACTCAAATGTGAAGGTAAGCATCTTGCATGTTCGTAGCTACATAAAAGTCAGCCTAGTGAAAAAAATTACTAAGTTAACATCTATTTTGTCTTGACAGTTTTTTGTTTCCGATTTCAGGTGTGTACTTTGATTTTTTTGGGGGGGATTAGAAAATACCTTGAATAAGTGTCTGGTTTCTGGTTTTGAACCCAATTCTGCTTAATGGCTGTTTGAATTAGTATGGCCAAAATAATTTTTGCTTTGGTTTAAAATAGGTAAAGCATACAAACACATTTTTCCCAATGTTATATTGTTATTTGATGCCACTGACCTGGGCTATTTCTGAGCCCTGGTCGGTTATCAGTAAAGATAGTGTAGTTTTTAGTAAAGCAAAGGGAGATTTATGAAGCTTTTATTTTTTATAGCCAGTATTCCCTTACTCAGACTACAGTCAAGCTCAACAGGGTCTTCTTTCCCTGCTGATTCTGCCAAGCCTATTCCCTTGGCTGTGGTTTCACTACATAGTAGGTAGGGATAGTGGGAAACTCATTCATCAATTCATGTGCTTCACTAACGACGAGGCATTTGGTTCCCTTAAGAGAGTGTCATAGTTACTCCCGCTGTTTACCTACGCCTCTGTGAAGGTGTATGATAATACAGAGAAAATTCAATCTCCTTATTTATACTGTAAATATTTGTAGTAGCTAGTCTGAGATAAGACACTTTCCCCCCACTAGTACGATTAAAATGTTAAGTGGCCTTTGTGCATTTTATTTAGTTTGTTTACCAGGGTACTACACTGATCACAGTAGATGATTTGCAGGCACAGTCCAGATGAAGAAATTCACACAAAAAGGAATAAAATAGAACACATTCACAGAGTAATTACAGAAGGTAGATAATCCCACAGACAGTTGGTGCAGTACAGTATGTAAATGCTATTAGCAAAGTAGAAAAACTTGAATTAATTTTATTGTAAGTATGATAGGGAAGCAGGTGAGAATAGAGGGTCAAATTAGATGTGGCATAAGTGAGGAGGAAGTTAGGTTATGTGTCCAATGGAAAAGCGGTAAAATACACAAAAGCAGTCCAGACAAGCACCGTGAAGCCCAAAAAAATGTTAAAGTCCTTGTTGTGGAAGCTGTTTGCTGTACAAGCTGCAACAGTTTAAATGGAATCCACTTACACGTATAAAGCCACACTGAAGTCAGAAAAAACCTTAACGCACTGCTTTTGTGTATTTTACTGGTTTCCGTTTGTTTGCTTTTCCAATGGAAAAGCAGTTGCGCTTAGATTTTTGAGAGGTGTCTTTTGAGTTGAGCTTTTAATGTGGGGAAATAGTTATGTTGAGGGGGAAGGGATTGACATTGTTTGAATGCAAGAATGAAGGAATGGTTGGTACAGTGTAGTTTGGTTTGGGGTGTCTGGAGTGAGGGTGTTAGTTGGGAGAGGAGGTAGAGGTTTTAGGGGTGGTGTTACATGTTATATGAGGTGACAAGTTGGTAGATTGTACCTAGTACAATTATAGCTCCTAGAATATTTTTTATTGATGGGGACAAATTTGGTGTGATGAAACCACCATGTAGTGAAAGTATGTTGTTCAGCATCTTTTGGCAGTAGGCATAAAATGGCGAATAGAACCATTGTTGGTAAATGCTACAGTCTATTGCATTTAAAAAAAAATATTTGTGTTGTCTGTATAAAAGTGTTACTTGACAATTATTTTAAACATTATGAATAGGTAAGATTATGTCGCGGTGGTGGTGCTGCGGTAATGTTGTCGCCTCACAGTTAGACGTTGCCCGTTGGATTCTCAGTTAGAGCGTCTTCTGTGTGGCAACATGCGTGAATGGGCGTTCCTTCACTGAAGGTTGTGCGTTAGGCCCGGCAAGCCAGTATGTAAAAATCTACTGCCAATCATTAGCGGACCGGAGTTCCGCTGTGGCGACCCCTAACTGGAAAAAGCCAAAAGACACAAACAAATAGGCAAGATCATTTATTTATTGACATTTGTTTACTGGGGAAAGTCCGACTGGATAATTTTCGCTTTCATAGAAGGCCAAGGAAGTTGTCCTTGTCAGTAATCTGATAAAACTAATAGAACACTTTGGGGTCTTTGAGTTTAAAAGATAGCAGACTCTGAGATGACTTTCGGTGGGGAAATGAGAGTACCAGTTTGGGGCATGACACTCTGAGTTAGTGCTAGAAGGCACTGGGTCTGAGCATGGGAGCAAATTCCGAAGTACTCCCTGTGTCAGCAGTTAGTCTGAGCATGCCCAGAACAAAATTAAGCCAGCAGTACTGTGAAGAAGGTGGTAATTGTACTGTGTTTAAAGTAACATTGAAGAAACTGCAGTAAGTATAAGGAAAAGTTTATACCTGAGGTATGCACCTGTGCAGCACTAATAGAATGCATATGAAATCTGCAGTCAGAAGAGAACAATGACTCTGGAATTAAACAAACAGTTTGTGAGAAGTTGCAAAATGATTCACAACAGGAACTTTCTGAGGTACGACAGTGAAAATTAAAACAGAGGTAATTAAATGACTAGGTTAAAGATAATGTTTTGTACCACTGTAATCTTTTTTCTGAAAGAAGCCTAGGGGTGGAGGGGCAGTATGCTTCAAATAGCCAACTTTGTGTTAAAAAAATGCAGGATATAGCTCGGTAGGGCTGTCTAAGAGAAAAAACATAAAACACAAATTTAAGTGACAGTGCAGCAAAACATCATAGTAGTCAAATTGTGGAAGAAAATTGAAAAGGAAAGTAATGAAAATAAATTTCCCAAGAATGTATTTAAAGTTTAAAAAAAATTCAACATATCACCAAATTAATGTATGATCTGATGCCATCTGTGTCATTATTCACCAATTATGTGTCTAGGATGCGACATTGGATACAAGACACCACTAATAAGACAGCTCCTGAGCTCAAGCTCCTCTCCTTCCCAAAATCCCTGTCTACCCACAACCCTCAGATCTTATTTGCTGCGATTAGTGAAAAGATGTGCTTCATTCAGTTAAGTATTTTTACTTTTCTTTAGGGGGGGTTTCTTCCTCCCTACCTGCTAGTTATACCATCCCAGTAGTGCGTTATCTTAGTTTAGTTTATATTTTAAGGTCCTTACCTGGGTTCCCACTCTTTTCTCTTTCCCGGTCTAAAGTAACATTCCTATCTCCCCTCACGGGATTCTCCTGCCAAAATGTTGAGGTGCTCAGATCACCGCTCCCTGGATTCGAGACCAACTTGCTAAGCTTTGGATCCAGGCTCTTCTTCTGCAAAAGCCCTGGCTTCTTCTATCGGATCCGAGACCTCGTAGGTCCTTGTATCTGAACCGACCTAGACTGTCTTCGGATCCTACCTGTCCATTGGATCCGACAGCTGTACCTTCTACATCTTTGGATCCAAGCGGGCCCTTGGATCCGGCAGTTTTGTTGGATCCTGTTATTGTTGTTGAAGGTTCCCAGTCCAGGCATAGGAGATTGGATTTGGGGCTTCCCAGCAGGTCAGGTTGGGCCATTCATCGCTATCTTCCCATTGTACCAGGAGTCTGCTCCCTTCAGATGCGGGTGGGATGATGAGCTTTTGCAAAAGCCCAAATCGAACTGGGTCTGTTGCCATTCTATGCCCATGTGCACAGGGGATCTGCACCAGCCATGGAACTCCTCTGTCCCTGACGGACCCATTTGGGTTCAGTCATCTAGGGTTAGAGAGAGAGACCAGCGGTGTCGGGCATCTCTTCCCTTCCTGCACTGTCTGGGTTCCTGTCCAGTTCAGCTCCATTGCCCTGCCCTGCAAGGTTGGTGGGAGTCATTGGGGAGCAGAGTCGGGACCAGAGTTTTCAGACCACCCCTCACCCCTGGGGGCTAGTCTGGGGATGTTGGTGCTGTGTTGCACCCCCCCATCCCTGTCAGCTGCCGTTGGTGGGGAGGGGGGGTTTATCCAGCCCGTTGGCTTTCTGGGCAATAGAGAAGACTCTCTGGATAGGCAGCAATCTCTTCCATGGACCTGAATCTTTCTCAGCCCCTTTCAATATTGGGCAGCAAGAACTCATCATCCTACTAGGGTCAGCCGTTCTGTGAGTGCCGTCAGATGGCCATTGCCCCCATTGGGGTCCCTTCCTCTTCTGAGTCCTCCCCAGAGTCTGCCATGGAGGAGCTTCCTCAGAACATGCAAAAAGAGGCACTTGGACTCCCTTTGAGAGTCTCTACTGAAGACATGGATCTCAAGGAAGGAAACAAGTCCCCCAAGATTCCGTCTGAGGAGGTGTCCTTTTGAGACATAGTTGAGGTCCCAAAAGAGCGAGGCGGTTGATCTTCCACCGCCCTGTCTTCAGAGAAATCTGTGTTCCTGAAGGCATTCAAGATGGGCCATCTTCTTCCTAGGTGTCTCCCGTGCTGATGAGCTCATCCAGCTCATTTCCAGCAGGGTGTGGAAAGAGCCTGACACAGTAGAACCAGTTCCCAAAAGAGCTGATAAGTTCTTAAGTCCCCCTAAAGACAAGGAATTCTGGAGCAGAGGTGTTCCCATTGATGCCATTGTGATGGCCGCAGCTACAGGAGCTCGCTGAACAGAACTCCACTGTCCATCCCCCAACAGGGAGTCACGGGTTATTGACCATTCTGACAGCAACCAATTAAATAGCACACATGTTATGTAGTCCTGTCTCACCTATATTCTTGCTGGATGGGTTTGGAGCTGATATAGCTCCGACTCGGCCTATACTAAAGCTCAAGAGCTTTTTACTGGCTCGAGGCTAGCCCCTATCCCATGGTGCCTAAATTCCACAGATCTTGTTTGCCGTAAAAGCTTTGAGGTTATGTCTTACTGGCTTGTTGGCTAAGTAGAATGATTTTTTTGCTTATTTAGTCCTTTTCTACCACTTTTTCTGTCATATATATATATATATATATATATATATATATATATATATATATATATATATATATATATAGTTTCTTCTGTATTGTGCTTCTGTTCTTGAAAGTTTTCAACCCCTATTCCCCCCTTTAGACTGTACGGCCCATTTAAATTAGAGGGCTGTAGTGCCCGTTTAAATTAGAGGGCCTTTCCTCCCTGTGTGTGTGTGTGTGTGTGACTGTTATAAAAAAAAAAACTTCTTCCTTACACTTTTATCTTTTAGTCTTTAACTGTGTCTAAAGATGAGGATCATCGCCCTTTGGGCTTTAAAAAATGCGACAGGTGTGTGCAGAAGATGTCTCTTACAGACAGCCACACCAGCTGCGTATATTGTCTGGGCGAAGCCCATTTACAGGAACCTTGCACCTTCTGCCACGCTTTTAGTACAAGAGTGTTAAACAAAAGGAAGAGAAAGCTTGTTGACGGGGGTCTCATGACCAGTTCCTTCCAGGAACAGCTGGAACTTGGTCAGGCAGCTCCAAAATCTTCAAAGAGAAAATCATCGGCCCTAACTTCGGAGCTGACCAAAAAGTCTAAAGCGTCAGAACCTAGGAGTTCCGGTTATAATACTGCTTCATCTTCAGTGCAGTCTATTCTATCAGTTCCGAGACAGTCTTCGGTACCAAAGGTTTTGCCTGACATCGAGTCTGTATCTCCTATTTTTAGATCTCCTATTTTGGAGAGAAGGAGGTCTTCTTCAGTCTCCACCAGATCCTCCAGGACCCTATCAGTTGAGGACATTGAGAGGGTGGTGAAGAGCTTGCTTTCGGATCCAGCTCTGGCTAGAAAATTGACCCCTCCAGACCCAAAGGTTTCTGAGCCGTCCCCCGTACCGATCACTGTTCCTCCTCTGACTGCTTCTCTCTCAAAGCCTGTTACGTCAGGTTCCTCTATCTTCGACCCTTCGGCTCCGGGGATTCGGCCTTTTTCCTCGGAGCCAATTATTCTATCCTGTATAGCTCAGTCTGGAGCTGAGGTTTCTGGGAGCTGACACTCTCGTGTCGACTCTGAGGGGGACAGTCACCCTGGGTTCTTTTCAGAACCCACCCTCTCGGAGCCTCGGCTCAACTGAGCTCGGCTCCTACTTCTGCTTCGGAGCTGTTCCCTCTTGCTAGGAGTCAACCATCCACCCCTTTGGAGCAGAGGTCTTCTTTAGAGTGGGGGGGCGGCTTTCGAAGCTATAGAGAAGGCTTTATCCTCTGCCAAAGCCATTCCTTTGGAACCTGTGTCTAATCAGCAGCAGGCAGCAATCTTTTCCCCCTTGCCACCCCCACAGCGTAGGGAACCAGAGTCCCAAGTAGCCCCCTTTGGAGGCGCCCCCTCTTCTGACACCTCCCCAGATTATCCCGCTGGAGAGCTCTTTCGGAAGATGTTATGTAAGAGAAACATGTCGACTCCCTTGAGTCTGTCACATCAGACATTGATTTAAAGGAATCAGAAGGGTCCCTTAGATCTCCCTCTGAGGATGTCTCCTTCACTGACATCCTAGAAATCCTTAGACAGAGGGGTGATTGGAAGACCTCTAACCCTAGGGAGGATGAATCAGTGTATCTTGAGGCCTTTGGCTCCCGACCTTCCACTTCTTGGGTGACACAACCTTATGACCAACTTTTGGGGGCCATTTCGTGGAAAGCATGGACCTCTCCATATTCAGTGGAAGCCGTCCCAAGAAGGCCAAACTAATTTATGACAACACCTGAGGACAAGTCTTTCCTTAGCAAGGGAGTTCCAGTTGATTCTATGGTGGTAGCAGTGACCACCAAGAAGGAATTTTCTGAGACGTCTTCTAATATCCATCCTCTTAACAAGGAGTCCAGGATGATGGATAGGTACGGGAAGCGTACTCTTTCTTCAGGGGCATTTACACTAAGGTCGCTGAATTACCTGACTCATTTCACTCGTCTGCAGAGGGATCTCCTGAAAGAGTTAGGAGATACCCTCCAGGGTTCAGTAGCTCCAGGTTCCATGGACAAGGTTTCCGTGCAGCTCTCCACCCTTACTTCCATAGCTAACTCCTCCAAGAGGCTGATCTCATATGCGACAGATGGAGCGAGCAGGGCAGCCGCAGCAGGAATAGCCCTCAGGAGACATTTGTGGATGCGGCTTTGTAATTTTACGGAATTCTTCAAGTCTTCCTTCACTAACATTCCCTTTGATGGTTCATCTCTTTTTGGACCCCAAGTGAAAGAGACTTTGACTAGGTGTGAGCAGGAAGAATAAACCTTATCTGCCTTTGGAGTCCGTTTCTCTCTCCTGTCCAGATCCTATTCTAAGGGTAATACAGGAGGGAAAATGTGGTTCCGCAAATCCCAAAAAGGTTTTCTTCATGCACAAGGTCAACCCTCCCCCAGGTGCAGAGGGGGAGGATATAATGGAAGACGCCGCCCTCGTGGCTGAGGAGGTCCGCAACATCAGGGAGACAGAGAAGCTTTCTCTGATCGTCCCTTCCATTGACCCTGAGGGGTTGCCTGACTGTCCGTCTCTGGAGGCATTTTGGGCTCGTATATCTCTGTACTCAAGCGCCTGGCTAACTATCACTCAAGATCGTTGGGTACGGACAGTAATATCCAGAGGTTACCTTATTCTCTTTATTTCCGAACCCCCAACAAACCAGTCTCTTCCATACGTACCACCCATCCAACTAGACTGTGTAACATCAGAGGTCATCTCGTTGCTACAAAAAGAGTCATCCAAAAGTCCGCGCAGAGCAAGTAGGATCCGGAACTTACTCTCAATTCTTTTTAGTTCCAAAAAAGACAGGGGACTGGAGATCAATTCTAGATCTCAGCAGGCTGAACAAGCATGTAAGAAAATCAAAGTTCCAAATTGTCACGCTGCAGTCGATATTTCCCTTTATCAGGGAAGACAACAGGATGTGCTCAATCGATTTCCAGGATGCGTACTACCACATCAAAATGGACAGGCGCTCCAGGAGAAACTTACGCTTCCAGCTGGAAGCCAGTCATTTTCAGTTCAGAACACTGCCCTTTGTCCTCACTACAGCCCTCAGAGTGTTTACCAAATGCATGGCAGTGGTAACGGCTCATCTGAGACGTCAAGGATTCCAGGTGTTTCTGTACCTAGATGACTGGCTCCTCACTGCTACCATCAAGCATCAACTCATAAGAACCAGGGACGAGACTCTGTCCTTGTGCGCCAGCCTAGGCATCACTGTCAACTTGCAAAAGTCAGTCTTATCTCCCTCGCAGCATATTGTATATCTAGGCTCAAAAATAGACACAACCACCATGTCAGTAAAGCTAACACAGGAAAGAGTGGAATCTCTACGCAGTCAGATCAGATCCTTATTAAACAAACAGAGTCCAGGCCAGAGTAGTACTTCAAGTCCTAGGGACTATAGCTTCCGACATCTTATTAGTTCCTCTTGCTCGTCTACATATGAGGATTCTCCAATGGATGCTGTTTGCACAGTGGTCAATGCAAGACCTTCCAATATCTCACCAGCTATTAATAACAAACGCATGCAAAAGAGATCTGACATGGTGGTTACACACGGAACAACTTGTCATAGGTTGTCCACTTGTTCCTTCCCAAGAGAAAGCAGTTTTGACCACGGATGCTTCCCAGATACGGGGGGGTCATTATCTCGGAAAGGCAGTCCAAGGTACTTGGTAAAACCATGAGAATCACTTACACATCAATGTTCTGGAGATAAGAGCGGTGCTATATGCGTTGTAAGCACTTCACAGCTCCCTTCCCACTGGAACAATTGCGATTCAGTCAGACGTCTGTTGTGTGGTACATAAACAAATAAGGGGGAACCAAATCTTACCCGCTTTGCAGAGAGGCCTTAAGAGTTTGGAAATGGGTGATGGATATTCAGCGCTTCTTGATAGCAACACATATCCTGGGGAAATCCAACGTAATAGTGGACAAACTCAGCCAAGCAATTCTGATGCCTCATGAGTGGTCCCTGAATCCAATGGTTGCAAAAGAGATCTTTCACAAATGGGGCCAGCCTTGCTGCGATCTATTTGCCACTCACCTGAACACCAAATGCAGCAGTTACTTTGCCCTCATTCTCCATCCGGGGAGGTCACCCAGGGATGCTCTAGTTCACGATTAGCCCCCAGGACATCTTTATGCCTTTCCTCCCTTTGCACTCGTATCCAAGTAAAGAAAGCAAGACAGTTGAGTTCTTTGATCCTCAGTGCTCCTTACTGGCCTCGATAAGTTTGGTTTCCTTTCTTGTGGCCCTACCTTTTGGAGGAACCATGGATTCTGGATCCATCTCGAGATCTCCTGATTCATCAGTCGGGACATTTCCACCCCTCCAGCCACACCCTCAAATTGACAACATGGCTGCTCCAATTCCACGTATAGCCAGGTGCATTCCCTTATCCCCAACGGTCAAACACATCCTAATTTCATCCCATAAACCTTCCACTCAGAAACTGTATTCTAGCAAATGGAAAAGATTTTCATTTTGGGCTAAAACTGAGGCTTAGATCCATGTACAGCTCCTTTAGAATCCATTTCATCTTTTCTAACAACAGTTTTTCATGAAGGAGTGGTAGCTGCTATAGTTAAGAGTTCAATTAGCTGCCATTTCCAATTTCTATTTTGGTTTCATGGGAATCATGCAACACTCTCTCTGTAAAACCTTCTTAAAAGGAGTTCTTCTTATTAGGCCCCCAATAAAACAACTTTTAGAACCCTGAGACTTAAATTTAGTCCTCTCATCCTTGATGTCTGCACCCTTTGAACCAATTGTTATCATGGAAAACCCTGTTCTTGTTAGCTATAACATTGGCTAGGAGAGTCTCGGAACTTCAAGCCCTAACTATTCAATCTTCTTACATTATCTTTCACAAGGATACAAGGATAGAGTCTCTCTTAGGACAAACCCTTCCTTTCTCCCTAAGATATGCTCAGAACACAACCTAAATAGTACCATTGAGCTACCTATGTTTTTTCCAAATCACTCTAATAAATCAGAGTATAGACTTCACCAGCTAGATGTCCACAGGATACTCAGATTCTATATTCACAGGACCAAAGAATTCAGGAAATCTGATCAACTTTTTGTTTCCTTTTCTGACAAGAAAAGGCTTACCTGTTTCAAAAATTACTGGCTTTCGAATTGCATATCCTTTGCTTATCAACAAGCTGGTAGACAATTACCGTTAAAAGCTAAAGGTCACTCTACTAGGACTGTAGCTACTTCATGCGCCTTTAGATCTAGGCTCCCAGCTGATACTATTTGTGCAGCAGCTACTTGGGCAAGACCACATACGTTTGTCACTCATTACAAATTGGATTTGGCCTCCCGGGACAGTTCATCCTTTGGGTCCACTGTGCTAAAGTCTCTTTGTTTGAGCCACCCGGGATAAAGGTGCTAGGGATGCCGTCCCATCCAGCAAGAATTACGGTGAGATAGGACTACATAACATAAAGAAGTTATGCACTTACCATAATGTTCCATGTTTGTAGTCCATCTCGCCTATATTCTTGCGTCCCTCCCTCCAACCCCCTTCCCATTTTCTGGGGGATCTAATGGACATTTTTTAGGGGCTGCCTGACTTTGCTCTTTATTGTCCACCTGGAATGGATTATGTTTCTAATCCCTTCCTGTATTTTACAACTTCTTTCTTATTATTATTACCTGATAGGTATTTATTACTTTCTTGCAAACTAGATCTGGGGAATTGCCATGAGGCACCATGGGATAGGGGCTAGCTTCGAGCCAGTAAAAAGGTCTTGAGCTTTAGTATAGGCCTAGTCAGAGCTGAATATCGGCTCTGAACCCATCCAGCAAGAATATAGGCAAGATGGACTACAAATATGGAACGTTATGGTAAGTACATAACTTCCTTTTTACTCGGCTGAAAGGGACTCATCTCTTCCCTTTCTGAGTTGTTGCCTCTGGAGTCTTAAATTGGTCTGTCCAAAGCTTTCCACTCTTACTTCCTTACTTATACCTTGATAAGGTTGATCTCCAATACTGTGGAGACCACCTCTCAAACAGCGGGCACTGGCATTGCCATTTGCAGGCTTGCAGATAACTTCAAGGCGGCTTTCACCAATGCAACTTTCAGTGGGCTAACCTTGTTTGGCCCTTCCATTAAGGAAGCTTTGACATGTAACAAGCAGGAGGGAAAGACTGTCATGGTCAGGATCAAGTTCTCCACTCCCCAACAATTTTTTTCCAAGAATCAGAAAGGTAGTAAGAAATTATGGTTCCACAGGTCTCAGTCTTCCTTCCAGGATGCTACTCAGGAATCCTCTTCTTCCGGCTGGGGGAGAGGGTTTAACAGCAGACGCCACCCCAGAGGCAGAGGGGGTCTGCAGAACCAGGGCTCCCAGTAACCCTTCTCAGAGAAGCCCCCTCAGCATTCCTGAAGCACTGCCCTGCTGTTCTGCCCTGGAGACAGTCAGGGGTTGTCTATCCCTTCACCCACTAGCCTGGACAAGTATTGGCTCAAATCAGTGGGTGTTAAACATTGTGTCTAGGGGTTACAAATCTCTCCCAGGTGTTCCACCCCCATCAAAGGGAGTTGGCCATTCCAGAGGTCCAAGACCTCCTTCCAAAAAGAGCCATCCTGGAGGTCCCAACAGGACGTGGGTCCGGAACCTACTCTCACCTCTTTTTATTGCCCAGAAAGATCGGGGACCTGCATCTCATTCTGGACCTCAACATCTTAAATCTTTTGGTCAAGAAGTCGAAGTTCCAGATGTAACTGCAGTCCATTCTACCTCTTCTGTGCAAAAATGATTGGATGTGCTGAGTGGATTTCAAGAACATGTACTATCACATCAAAATAGACAGATGCTCCAGGAGATACCTGTGCTTCTGGCTGGGGGCCAGTCACTATCAGTTCAGAGCCCTGCCCTTTGGTCTCACTTCAGCCCCCCAGATGTTCATCAAATGTATGGCAGTGGTGGCAGCCCATCTCCAGCTACAAGGTTTCCAGGTCTTCCCGTACCTGGATGATGAGATCCTCACTGCACTCACAAGGCATCAACTCATTCTGGCCACAGATTACCCACTTGGTCTCTTTCAGGACTTAGGCATTACAGTCAGCCTGCCCAAATCTCATCTTGTCTGGTGTCAGAGTCTGGAGTTTATCTGTGTCCTTCTAAACACGGTGTCAGAGAGAGAGAGATGATTCCAGATCAGGTCCATCTCCTAGATCAAGCCTTGGTTCCATGGTGGTGGTGATTCTGTTATTCCCCCTTGTCAGATTTCACATGCAAGTTCTACAATGGACCCTTGCATTTCAGTGGTTGGCCCACCTTCGTCCCATGTCCATCAGGATTTCTCAAGTCTGCAGACATCATTTCTTGGTGGCTTCAAATTCAGGAACCCCTTATAGGCAGACCCTTCTGTCTTCCCCAAGCCACAATTACCACAGACGCCTCTCTATTGGGGGGCATTATCAGGGAAGGACTATCCAAGGCACGTGGTCCCCCTTGTAGAGCAAATTGCACATCAGTGTCCTAGAGATGAGAGCAGTCCATAGGTTGCAAGCCTTCCAAGACTGTCTCCCTCTCAGGACCATTGACAACATGGTGGTGGTCTGGCACATCAACAAGCGGGGCCACAATCTTATCCCGTATGCAGAGGGGCCATTAGAGTGTGGGAATGGGCAATGTCTTCCAGGCACTTTCTTCTTGCAATGCATATTCCCGGCAGTTTCAGTGTCTTAGCTGACAAACTCAGCAGATCTATCCTGAGTCCTCATAAGTGGTCCTTGAATCTGTCGGTGGCAAGTTGGATATTTAACCTCTGGGGTCTTCCTTGCTGCAATTTTTTGCCTTTTCTGATCAGTGACAAATGCAGCAAATACTTCACCCTGATACTGGGGGTACAGGGGAGTCCCCAGGGATGCTCTGGTTCACAATTGGCCACCAGGTCTTTTGTATGCCTATCCCCCAACTCCTCTCATTCCCAAGGTCTTACAGAAAGCTCATCACCTGAAGACTTCCCCCATCCTCATTGCCCCCTTCTGGCCTTGTCAGACATGGATGCTGTTCGTGCTTCACTGTTGCAGTCCTAACCATAACTACAGATGCTTTGGACAGAGCCTGGGACCCCCACCTAGAAGGCAGATGCACCCAAAGTCTCTGGGATGCACAAATACTACCCTTGCATATCAGCCAAAAGGAAATGAGAGCAGTGCAAAATGCTCTGGCATCCTTCAAACCCTACCTCAACAGACAACACCACAGTCATGGTACATCAACAAACAGGGAGGGACTCGATCTTACCCCCAGATGAGCTATGAACCTTTGGCTAGCAGCTTCATCCATGGGACTGCATCTTATAGCCCAATACCTGCCGGGCATCAACAACACCCTGGCAGACCACCTAGGCACAAACCTGCTGGACCCACACAAATGGCAAATCCGCAGACATTTTTCTGCAAATTATCCACACATGGGGGACCCCCCTCCCCCCCAGGTGGACCTCTTTGCCTCATTTAAATCACCAAGTACAGAAATTCTGCACCAGGGAGTACCATCACCTGGCCTGGAATGTCGATGCCCTTACCTTCCCTTGGAATACCCTCTTTGTGTATGCATTCCCACCTCTATCTCTCATTCCAAAAGTACTAATCAAGATAAGGGAGTAAAATCCAAGAGCCATACTCATTGCCCCAGATTGGCCTAGACAGTATTGGTACCCACTGCTGCAGGCTATCTCCTGTGATGCCTCACCTGCTATCCCGGGGTGGGGGGTGACAATGCTGCACCCAGACCTTTAGACACTCAAGCTCTCCGCATGGCTTATTCTACCAAAACCAACAAGGAATCTATGCGAAGCAAGCAAGTCCTTGACATCATTACAGAAGGCCTAGCACCAGAAAATGTTACGCTGGAAAATGGAAAAGATTCTTCTCCTAAAGCCAGTCCAGTGGGGCAGACATACATCTGCCCTCCATTCCTCTTATTGTAGATTATCTTGCTGAGCTTCTTAATAAGGATTTCTCCTTCTCCTCCATAAAGATCCATGCCTCTGCCATCTCAGCACACTTTGATACAGAACAGCCATTGTTCTCCCACCCTCTTATCAAACAATTCCTTAGAGGAGCCTCTAATATCAGGCCTTCCAAAGGACACCCCAGCCTGGGACCTGAAGCTTGTTTTAGAAAAGCTTACTCTGCCTCCCTTCGAACCTGCAGCATCCTCCAAGAGAGTGTCAGAGCTTCAAGCCCTAATGGCCATTGAGCCATGTATCAACATCCATGCATACAGGGTCTCCCTGAGAACAAATCCCTCCTTCATGCCAAAGGTGGTTTCGGATGTTACCCTCAACCAGGCCATCCACTTGCCTACCTTCTTTCCTAATCCTCAGAACAAGGGGGAAAGGATACTGCATTCTTTGGATGTGCACAGGCAACTCTGATTTTATCTGGATCGTACAAAGACATTCAGGAAAACTGACCAGCTCTTGGTAAGCTTTAAAACAGGGCCTCAGGGTAAACCAATATCGAAACAGTCCATTTCCAAATGGATAGCACGCTGCATCCAATTTTGCTATTTTTGTATGGAAACCACTCCCTAGGACTATCAGAACCCATTCCACTAGGGCAACCTCTACTTTCACAGCATTCCTTAGAGGGGTACCCACCAAGGTTGTCCCTCCTTTGGTCTCATCTGAAATATCTGCCATGGATATTGGATCCCATTCAGGATCTCATTTCCCATCCTTGGGGGCTTCCTCTTCCCAGTCTTCAGACCCTTCATCTAACTGCTTGGTACCTCCAATTCTAATGATTCTCTCCCAGTCCAGGCTTTCTTCCCCAGTTAAGTCTGTTATTCTGGATTCCCAGAAGCTGTCTACCAAGAAGGTTTATTCCAATAAATGGAAGAGATTTTCTATTTGGGCAAAACAGCACAATCTAGATCCCTTTTCAGCATCTGTTCCAGATATCTTACTATTTCTAGCCTCTCTCTTTCAACAGGGGCTAGTTTTTCTATGATCAAACTCCAACTGGCCACCATCTCCAACTTCCATTTGGGCAAGAGTCCTACCTTTTCTTCTAGGCTATATAAGGCCTTCCTTAAAGGGATCTTTCTGCTCAGATCCCCCCCCCCCCCTTGTAAAAGATCCTTCCCCTCCTTGGGATTTCACTTTAGTGCTGCAGTATTTGACACAGAAACCTTATGAGCCTGTGGCTACCTGTGACCTTAAATTTCTGTCTTGGAAGATGGCCTTTCAGGTGGCTATTACTTCAGCCATGAGAGTTAAACCTCTTTCCATGGTGTTTCATAAGGATAGTGTCTCTGTCAGGGCCAATCCTTCCTTTGTTCCTAAGGTAGCTTCAGAGGCAAATCTTAATCAGTCAATCCATCTTCCAGTATTTTTCCTATAAGGGAGAATATCAGTTGCATTGTTTAGGTGTTGATAGACAACTATGTTTTTACCTCAAGCGTACAGAAAATTTTCGGAAGTCTGATCAGCTCTTTGTTGCCTTTTCTCAGACTGAGAGAGGGCAAGTGGATTCCAAGGTGTCTATTCCTTTTGGATTGCCAGTAGTATTTCTTACATTTATGAAAGCAGACACCTGGAGCTTCCCAGACCAGTCAAAGGTCAATCTACTAGATCGGTAACAACGTCTTTTGCCTTTTTGGCTAAATTATCCTTGGATGAGATTTGTGCTGCTGCTGCTACGTGGTCTAATCCCCATACCTTTGTTGCTCATTACAAGTTAGACATGGTGTTTACGATCAGGGCTTCCTTTGGTTCTTCTGTGCTCCAGTATATCCTTCCATGAGGCCTCCCAGAGTTGTTAGTAGCTGGGGGCTCTGATCCATCTGTGATCAATAATGACATGGATAGCATCAGATAAAGAGTTATGTACTTACATAACTTGGAATCTGTGCTATCCAATGTCATTATTCATCATGTTCACACCCTCCTTCCCCTCCTTCTGGTAAATGAGGAGTTAGTGAGGGATGATTCCTTAGTATCCTTTTTCTATCCAGCAAACTTGATCTGAGGGTTGTGGGTAGCTAGGGATCTTGGGAAGTGAGGGGCTTGAGCTCAGGAACTGTCTTATTAGAGCCGGCTCAGCTCTGCTGTTGGATCCTAGAACCAACCATGATGAATAATGACACTGGATGGCACAGATTCCAAGTTATGGTAAGTACATAACTCTTTTTTTGCCATTGCACCATAGCAATTCACAAGCACATCAGTTATTAATGTATAACATAAAAATGCAGAAATGCAGCAGTGCACTAATGTGTTACAATGTATTTATTTAGATATTTCAGTTGTTGTTGTGTCTTTCGGCTTTTCCCGGTTAGGGGTCGCCACAGCAGAACTCCGGTCCGCTAATGATTGGCAGTAGATTTTTACGTGCTGAGTTGCCAACCCTGATGCACAACCTTCAAGGAAGGTACGCCTATTCGCGCATGTCCCCATGCAGAAGACGCTCTAGCTGAGAATCTAACCGGACAGCATCTTACTTAGATATTTCAGTAAAACACAATATTCCAGACTGACATATGTTCCTGAAAATGCGATGTGACTGTAACCCATACACTGGTAGTAAATGAGGATCAATTCAGAACTCCCTGTATTGGCAGGAGGGAACAGTAGGCTGTTTACCACTGATTCGAATAAAGTATAATCACATAGAGTTACTGCATTGCCCAGGTAAACGCCATTACAATTGCTAACTGTAAAGTTTATTTATGCATTTGTTAGCTGGGATGGAATTCTAATCTGTGTGGAACATTTTCAGTTTTGGCCCGGGAGAAGAAAGTTGCTGTGGAATGCAGGTATTACAGAGCAAAATAATAATAGTAGGCAAACTTGTTATATTCTTGGAAATAGAAACATAAAGAATTTGGTACAATATGAAATGGCTGTTGTTATCAAACAGTATATTTTTTACATATAGTCATGAATGTAGGAAATGCCAAGTGTAAGAAGATGGGTAAGTAGACAGTGAATGCTACTTGATTAGAGAGAGAGAATGTTTTTATGTGATGTATGTAATGATGATCATCATAAGATTATTGATGCAGTAGTCATAAGCTGTAAGGGATGTCCAGTCAAGAATCAGACCTAGATGGACAGGTTTCCAAAGCTGTAGGGCCCCATCCAAGCACTCTAACCACTGGTAATTATGAGGCTGTGAATAAAACCAGTGTCTAGGGCATGCAATATCTCAGAACTATCTTGCCACAAAAAGTGCATTCCCCTGCAGGCTTCAGAAGATTGGTGGTCAACCAAAAGTTCTCCATTGCTAAATAGATAAGTTCCCCGTTGAGGATTACTTTCACTTTAAAAAATTAAAAAAGTGTTAGTTTGCCATATTTCTGGGCATTTCCCCCCTTTCTCTGGGGTTTTTTTTTTTTTTTTGCTCAGAGCTGAAATTGTCATGAATAAAATTAGTCTGACGTTCAAATATTGAAATATTTTACTCCAGGAACTTGGTATACAGCTATTATGTTAGTAGGCAAGGTTGTCTTGACAAAATGGTTAGTTCAGAAACTTTTAATTTTTGTCATTGCTTTTGACCAACCCTCGGAACCTCTGCTGACCATTTAATCAGGCTTCTTTACTGGCTGTAGCCAGAGCCCCTGCAAAGATTCCCTAACTTTTCGTGAGAGTCCAGGAAGTTTGGGAAAGTGTACTACTTGAGCGTTACTGAGTTGAAAGGCTAGGGTTTATGTGCTTGGTTCTTGTGACATATATTTTGCCTCAGAAGTTTCCTTTTTGTCAGTTATAGCAAATATCTCTAGCTCTGTTATCTGCCCTGAGAAACAACTTTTGTGGGTAAAGCATGGGTCTGGGTCCTGCTAAGACTTCCTTATCTGAGAATGAAAAGTAAGAAACTTGTCTGGGAAGCTTTGGTCTACAAGACAGCTTCTGTCTTTCTTGCTTAGCCACTGATGGGTGGCTCAGCTATGGCTATCATTTGTTCCTTGGCCACACATTTTTCCCCTCCTGGTCCCTCTGATGTTGCTCCTTGTGATGCCACTAAGGACCAGGGGTCAAACATATCATTTGCAGTTGTCCATCTGCTTTTGCTACGGAGGGGAGAACCACACAAACAGGATTTGGGGAAGGTATGGAAAAGCTTCTTTGTTTAACTGCACAGAAGAGTGCCTTCCCTGATGCAGGGACCCCCTGTACAGCTGATTTTGTATTTGGTGATCTTGTATAAAATGAAAACACAAGTCCAGGCATTTCGCTCAGCTGGAGCAGACATCTGGATGGGTTCGGCATCAGTCATTGAGTGATGATTATCCTACTCAGAAGAGGAAGGTTATTTCTTTATGAATTCCACTCTGGGGGGCAGGATATGTGTTGGGAGGGAGATTCTGATTCTCAGCACTGTTCGTCCTCTGTTTCTCCACCAGAGATCATTTTATAATAGTATTGCCAGTATGAGGAACTTTTCTCAGTGAGATCAAAATGACATGAGTATTATTAATTATTGTTGGGGATATCTGTCAATCTGCAGCTGCCCCTTCAGTTTTGTCTGCCTTAGATGATGCTTTTCTAGCAGCCTGCACTTTTATTAACTGTCAGCTTTCCATTTAAAAAGTCTGATAAGCTGTATAAAGTGTCTCTGTCTCATAAGTTCCTTTTTTCAAATCCCAGATGAGATTTTTGCCGTTATTTCCTTACCAAGTCAGCTTCTCACAAACTTCTCACAACTGCCAGCCTTAACCCTTCTCACTAACTGGGAAAGGTTTTTTTTATAATTGGGGGGGGGGGGGTATTCTACTTAAGCAGAATTGTGAGTTATTAGGCACACAAGCTTTTGGTGGCTTCCTATGATAATTTAAGAATTCAGTTGTTGATATTTTTCATTTTGTCACTGCTGCAGCAGTTAGCCAGCTTCCAAAGCTTTCAGGGCATATTCCACATGGCCAAGCCATTAATCAGTCCTTGCTGAACTGACTAAAGGCCGCTTTCCTGCCGTAGAAGATTGCACTCCTGCGGGCTTTTGAGGATTGATGGTCAGCTCATGCTCACACTGCTTTTGACTGTGTTTTAATGGGGAGAAAAGTTACTTTTTTACGTATTACCTTTTTGCTGACTGTTGTCTGGCTTTCTCAGACGTTTGACCCCTTTATTGGCTTATCAAAGAACATTCTACTGTTGTCTCAGTTCTATATTCTTCCAGCCACAAAAAAGATTGTTAAGCAACGTTTGCCACCATAGAGGGTTGATAAAATGCCACGGCCACACAGATATTTTTCTTGGGTCCTGCTGGTGCAGCCATCATGGACTGGGGCTTAGACACATCCTCTGTGGTTGTTGGAGAGTCCTTGGCAGGCTAGGGAGAGCCACTCTTGAGAGACCTTGGAAAAGTGGCAGGACACTGGCCATCTAGAAAGCTGTGCCCATCGCTGTGGAGATTTTTATTGCAAAAGTGGGTCTATTTTTGTCATGTTTTCCTGCCAAATGAAAAAGAAAACTAATAAATATGTCTTTTGTCTCATTTTCCATGGACCAGAGTAATTTACTGGGCTTAGCTCTGGGTTTAATGTACGCTGTTGGCCCTTACTGTATGGTTGTTCCTGGTAAAGAAGAAATGGATTTTTTAGTTTCTGAATAGATTTGAGAGTGTGAACCTCAAAATCATTATGAAAGTACAGATTATGCATAGCCAGTGATAGGCATCTGCCAAACCAGCAGCCACAGGGAGCCCCCTATTAACTTGCCTGTAATCTGTATTCAATCAGGTCCATTTCAGTAAAGAAGGGATGAGATTGGTAACTTTACATACTTTTTATCACTCATTACAAGGTTGATTTGGCCTCCAGGGACAGAGCTTCCTTTGGTTCCACAGTGCTCAAGAGTGTATTCCCACGAGCCACCCAAGAAAAAGGTGCTAGGGACGCTGTCCCACATATAAGAATGAAGTTGAGATAGGACAACATAACCTAAAGAAGTCATGTACTCTCCATAATGTTCCATGTTTATTGCCCATCTCGCCCTTCATTATTATGAACCCACCCACCTACCCCCATCCAAATAATCCTGGAGGACCTGGTAGGAAAATTTTTGTTCCTTTCCTTATGGTGGAGACCTTTCACTATTGTTTCTCCTTTACCTGAGGGTACAGAAAAACTAATTTCTATAAAAGTCAGCAGCAAACAATATCTGAGGGTTGATACCAATGCATGATGGGATACCTACCTTGCCACAAGCCAGCTTAAAGATTTCGAGCTTCTGTAATCGGACAAGTCGGAGCCAAGGATCGGCTCCGAACCCACATGTAAGAATGAAGGGCGAGATGGACAACAAACATGGAATGTTATGGTGAGTACATAACTTCTTTTTATTGCACTGTTGAATAATCTTAGAGTTGTGGGGCAGTGAGGAGTGCAGCCCTTCAACCCTCACCCGCGGGTGGGTGTGGTGGTTGCAAGAGGGGGGGGCAGTCTTTGCAAAGAATTTTTCTTTTTTTCTTTTTTCAATTGTGTGTGTGCAGAACAATGTTGTTTGGTTGTTTGTTGTAGCATTTTGGATGCAAAGTACTTTGTTAGGCATTTTGGCCATTTATTTGAAACTGATTGTGTGCGTATGTATATACACATACTGTACTTTTTTCTTATTGCAAATGTTGAGACCTGAATTATTGTGGTAGTCCCTTTTCCATTATACAGTGTTGCTGCGTAGTCTATCAGTTCTTGGCACACTGTCTAACTACACTGTGTTTTTGACTTCTTCTCTTTTAGACCCTGCTGAAAAGAGACTGTACTTCACAACTTCAGTGTGTCCTGATTGGCAAACTGGAATTTTTTTTTTTTTTTATTCTCGGAGAGACAGTATTTTCTGTGCAAAACCTCCCTTGTTCCTGGTATATAATTATACTAATTCGGGACTACTGGTACATCACTGTGCGAGTTAGACATGCTTTGAATGCGCACTTCCTAGATGCCTGAATTAGAAGTCCTTAAAAAGTGTGTGTGTGTGTGTGTGGGGGGGGGGGCACAACAACTACCAAAAACTGCCACAAAACATGTCTAAGAGGAGAAAACTTCAAACAGGGCAAAATATAAGTAAATCACTGTGTCAAGTGTTAAAACTCGTAACAGTTTCCCAGTGCAATACTGGCATGGCAGACGACCAGCAGCCTTCCACCTCAAAACAGAACCAAATAGATCTGGGAGAGGAAATTCACAAATTATGCTCAGAAGTGGGTAGAATCAGGCACTTGCTTCTGGACTTTTTTTTTGGTAACAAAGACAAAAAAATGCAAGAAATGGAGACTTCACTTTTAACCCAGGTGGATGACTCAGAAAAAAATCAAAGACAAGGGTGAAGGAAACAAAGGAGAGGCTTCAGAACTTAGAACAGCCAGTGAAGAAGCAAAAGATAAGCTCCAGAAAGTGGAAGGAGAGAAGGGAGGATTGTCATCAGTCGGTGATAGAAATGCTAGTGAAATAGACACGAAAGTTTATTCCCGCTTGAGACCCTTAAATGATTTCCTGCTTTAGTAATGTTTAAATTACAGACATTTTGCTCCTAGAATACGTACTAACACCTCTTTTGGGCAAAAGGCAAAATTCTGAAAGTAGGGAAACAAAAAGTATATGTGGCACATTACTTTCCTGTTGGGATTAGGCTTAAGCACAATAGATTTGTTACACATTTCAAAGTGTGCAGAGACCTACAACTAAGATTTCTCTGAAATTATCCAGCAGTCTTCAAGATTTTCTTTTCCATTGTGAAAGGACTTAGATTGAAGCATGCCAGGTCATGGAAATGCTAGATCGCTTTAAGAGTGCTAGAACATGCGGCCCAGAAACTGCGGGAAGGAAAGCAGGAAATGTTGCAAAGAAAACACCATAAGAAAAGTGGTCATTCAGAACTTCTCCCAGTCTTTCAACATTGTATGGCCAAGCGGCATGCAGTGCAGTATAGGAGCAGTCAGCTTGGGTCAGTAGTAGGGGATAGCAGTGACTTAAACCACAAAGGATAGGTTCATAGGTATATACTAGGCTAACAACCACAGGGCCTTTATAAAACAAGTCATGCAACCCAACTTAGTTGTGTCCCTGTGTATCATGTGAGTTTATATGGGGATGTTATGTTGTCCTATCTCACCTTCATTCAGAAGGTATATAACAATGTAGTGGTGTAATTCCCCAGATCTCGTTTGCCGCTTTATGAGGTTGGATGTCCTTATCTTGGCCGTGGCTAAGTTGCGAAACTTTTTTCTATATTTCTTGTCAAAATAGAATAATTTTGCATTTATATATTTCTGTCAAGAATATATTGTATTCGTTGGCTTCTCTTTGCTGTTTTTACCTCAATACAGATAGTTCTCCCCACCCCCCTTTGGCACAGCTTTTGCCGTTGCTATGTAGGTTTTTGGTATCCCTGTAGTGGTTGTCGTTTATTGTAGTTTTGTGTCTTCATAGCTCATTTAAATTAGGGAGCTATACGTCCGTTTTAGTTAGAGGGCTTGTCCTGTTTTTGATAGTTTGTGTTTGAAAATCAAAACCGTTTAAGTTAGAGGTTCTAATTTTCTTTCCCTAGTCATTCTTACTTGTGTTATCTTTGGTAGCATTAGTCCTTAAATATTATTCTGTTTGATATAGCCTCTAGGCTTCCTTTGTTTTTGTTAAAATTTCTAAAGAACAGAAGGAACGAGAACATAAGCCTTTGGGTTTCAAAAATGACAGAAATGCTCCCCAAAGATGTCCATCACTGATGGGCATATTGTTTGTATCTATTGTCTTGGTGCTATCCATCTCCCCACTTTCTGTCATTCGTTTAGTGCTAGAGTTCTTCAGGAAAGAAGAAACAAGTTGATTCTTAAAGGGCTTTTAAAGCCTTCCTTTGAAAAGGCCATTAATAGCTCTTCCTCTTCTTCTTCATTTCCTTCTAAAAAGGGAAAATCACACAAGAGACAATCTCCAGCTGCATCGGGTCATTCGGAGCCGCCAGTCAGACTCCCTAATATTTCTTAAGGCCACTACTTCCTCAGCTCCACAGTCTTCATAGCCGTCAGAAGTTCTTATGGCTGACAGGCCTGGTTCTTCAGCTCCAAAGCCTTTGGAGCCACAAGGTGCCTCCACTCAGAGCCGATCCATTGAAACTTCACCTGTTTCTTCAATCTTGAGATCATCAATCCTCCATAGGTCTCGATCTCCTTCATTATCTTCCAGGTCTACAAGAAGCTTATCTGATGAGGATGTGGAACGGGTGGTGCGTAGACTCCTTAAGTCGCCGGTGGCTGACTAAATTGTTCTCGGCTCCCACCCATTTGGTTTCGGAGCCTATTGTCCCCACTATTGGTCCTCCTCCGAGCCAAGCTGGTCCTTTGGAGCCAGAGTACTCGGTGCCACTTTCTATGGAATTGTCGGTTCCGGAACTCCCTTTGGTCTCCATGGAGCCAACATCTGCTCCAACTCTCTCATCGCCATTAGGTGAGTCTGGGAGCCGGGATTCCCAGGTCGGCCCCGAGGGGGATTCTTGGCCTTGATCTTCTTCGGTGCTGAGCTTTAGTCCTTGGAGCGTCGGCTCGGGTTAGCTCAGCTCCTACATTGGCCTTGTGTCTGATCTCGTCTGGTCCTTTGCCTTCCTCTGTCCTCTCGGAGCTGGCGGGGGTCTTCGGAACCAGCGGGATCTGCCTTTGAGCTGACAAGGAGTGTGTTGCCTTCCCATTCAGCACCACAGAGGGTTACCAGTATGCTTCCCCCAAGGCACCAGCTACTGTCTCAGCACCACCCATTCCTCAAGACAGCAGAGACCCAAAGCCTCAGGATCCCCCTTCGGGTGAACCCCTCTCATCTGAGGCCTCCCCAGAATATCGTTCTGAGAGGCCACTCCGAAACAGAACGTGCAAGAGGAAGCATGTTGACTCCCCAGATGAGTCCATTACTTCAGACACTTACCTCAATGAGTAGAAAGGGTCCCCAAAGTCGTCCTCTGACGATATCTCATTCACAGATATTCTAGCGATCCTTTAGCAAAGAGGTGGCTGGCAGACCACTACCCCTTCTGATTAGGAGTCAGTGTAACTGAAGGCTTTCGGGTCTTAGCCTTCAGCCTCTTGGGTGTCTCCGCCTTTCGATGAACTAATGGACCTGGTTAGTCGAAAGGCGTGGGATTCACCTGACGCTTTGGAACCAGTCC
Source organism: Protopterus annectens (assembly GCF_019279795.1). NCBI lineage: Eukaryota > Metazoa > Chordata > Ceratodontiformes > Protopteridae > Protopterus > Protopterus annectens. Next base: position 556,005,337 of record NC_056731.1, read on the forward strand.
CTTGGAGGCCAGACAAATTTTTGTCAGTTCCACTGGGCAAAGAATTCTTAACAAAGGGAGTACCTGTAGATGCTATGGTGGTGGCAGCAGCCACCAAAAAGGAACTTACAGAAACTTCCTCATCTCTTCATCCTCCAAACAAAGATTCGAGAACAATGGATAGATACGGGAAGCATATCTTTTCTTCGACGACTTTTTCTCTGAAGATTCGAGAACGATGGACAGATACGGGAAGCGTATCTTTTCTTCAGCGACTTTTTCTCTGCGATCGCTCACTTACTTATTATATTTTATGAGGCTACAAAGAGATCTCCTGAAAGTGCTAGGAGATACTCTACAAGGTTCAGTAGCTGCAGGGGTGAATGAGAAGGTCTCCTTCCAGCTATCCACCTTAAATTCTGTTATCAACTCCTCCATGTGGCTCATATCTTACGCAGCACATGGAGCGAGCATAGCGGCAGGTTCCGGGGTTTCCCTTAGGAGACACTCCTGGATGCGCTTGTGTAATTTTGCAGAGACCTTCAAGTCTACCTTCACTAACTCCCCCTTTGATGGTTCCTCACTCTTTAGACCTAAAGTAAAAGATGCTCTAACCCGATGAGCAGGAAGGAAAAACTCTCTCTGCCATTGAAGTACATTTTTCCATACCTTCAAGACCTTATCTCAAAGGTCAGATGGGCAGGAAGATGTGGTTTAAAAGATCCCAGAGATTTTTCCAGAATGCATGGGATGATACCTTTCCCAGGGATAGAGGGCAAGGTAATAATGGTAGACACCACCCCAGAGGCAGAGGAGGTCTGCAAAACCAGCATGACCGTGATTCCTTTCACGGACACCTTTATCAGCGCTTCTGAAAGGAGGCCGGACTGCTTGACTCTGGAGGCAGTCATGGGACCTTTATCGATGTACCCAGAAGCCCGGCGAAATATCACAAATGACAAATGGATACTAAACATAATATCCAAAGGATACGCCATTCCCTTTTGCTTACCTGTCCCAAAGACCAAAACACTCCCGAATGTTCCACCCAATTTAAGGGAACAAGCAACTATAGAGGTTCAAAAGTTGATTTTAAAAAAAGTCATCCAAGACATCCCCACAGACCATATAGGATTCGGAACTTACTCAAGATTCATTTTAGTGCCAAAAAGAACAGGGGACTGGAGGCCCATATTGGACCTAAGCAAGTTAAATGAATCTGTCGAGAAGTCAAAATTCTGAATGGTGACACTGCAGTCTATGCTTCCCTTTTTAGGGAAAGACAATTGGATGTGCTCGATAGACCTTCAAGATGCTTACTACCACATAAAAATGGATAGGACATCAAGAAGGTACTTACGCTTCCAGCTGGGAGCCAGCCATTATCAGTTCAGAGCTCTGCCCTTTGGTCTCACTACAGCCCCCATTCACCAAATGTATGGCAATTGTCACAGCTCATCTGAGGCGTCTTAAGATTCCGTGTGTTTCCCTATCTAGACGACTGGCTCCAGTTTGCCACCACCAAGCATCTACTCCTACAAGCCAGGTATCTAACGGACATCTACAATCATTCGGGCATTACAGTAATTTGCAAAAATCTGCCTTGTTGCCCTGTCAACGTATTGCATTCATAGGCGCAGATTTATAGACTTCATTGATGGTAGTACATCTTCCAATGGAAAGAGTCATAGCTCTCAGAAATCAAATGCTTCACATCATTCCCATGGACAAAGTGAAAACAAAAGTAATTCTACGCTTATTAGGAACAATGGCCTCCAAGATTACACTAGTCCCTCTTGCCACAATGCACATGTGGATACTTCAATGGCTATTATTCTCCCAGTGGTCACTTCAAGAACTTCCAATGTCTCATCTGATTAGGATAATGGAATCTTGCAAGAACGATTTGAGATGGTGGATACACTCCACTCAGGTTACAATAGGCCGACCCTTTGTTCCACTTTAACCAATAGCTACAGTGACCACAGACGCTTCCCAGATGGGGGGAGGGCATTATCTGGGAAGAACAGTCCAAGGTACATGGCAAGATCATGAAGGTCACTTGTATAAAACATTCTAGAGATGAGAGCAGTGCTTCTTGCATTGCATGCACTTCAAGACTCTCTCCCTCTAGGGACTATTGCAATCCAGTCAGGCAATATGTCGGTGGTTTAGTAACTAAACAAGTAAGGGGGGAGCCAGATCCTACCCCCTGTGTCGAGAAGCCCTAAGAGTATGGCAATGGGCAGTTTATTACCAGCACTTTCTAATTGCAACACACATTCCGGGGATGTCCATCGTGATAGCGAACAAGCTGAGCAGAGCAATTCTAATGCCTCACGAGTGGTCTTTCAATCACAATGTATTGGAAATGATTTTCCAGTCATCGGGTCAGCCTTGCTGCAATCTCTTTGCCACTCTCTTGAATGCCAAGTGTAGCAACTACTTTACCCTAGTTCTCCCTCCTGGGGAGACACTGAGAAATGCTGTAGCTCACGATTGGCTCTCGGGACTTCTTATTGCCTTTCCACCATTTCCTCTCATACCCAAAGTAATTCAGAAAGCCCAAAGCTTGAGAAGCAGGATAATTTTCATTGCTCTTTACTGGCCTCGACAAGTTTGGTTCCCCTTCCTGTGGCCCCACCTTCTGGAGAAGACCTGGATCCTGGACCCAGATGAAGATCTGCTGACTCATATGTCTGGGGAGCTTCATCCTTCTCTCCACACCCTAAAATTGACAGCTTGACTGCTCCACTTCCCAATTTAGTCAGGCTTCACAATTTCACTCCCACTGTTAAGCATATGTTAATGTCGTCCCATAAAGCTTCTGCTAGAAAGCTTTATTCTAGTAAATGGAAAAGGTTTTCCTTGTGGGCTCAAGATAAGAACATTGATCATTTCTCTGCACCTGTTCACTCCATTTTGGAATATCTGGCAGAACTGTCCCAACAAGGCTCAGCTGCAGTACCATCAAAGTTCAACTTGCTGCAATTTCAAATTTTCATATTGGTGATACTTCTTCAAACTTAATGTCACACAGATTGTGTAGAGCCTTCTTAAAAGGTGCTTCCTTACTAAGACCTCCATTTATTTAATGCCTTTCTCCCTGGGATGTTAATTTTGATGTGAAGTTGTTAAATCTCGCCGTTTATTCTCACTGATGGGTTCGGAGCCGATCCTCAGCTCCGACATGGCCGATAGCAAGCTCAAGGTTTGTCAGTAGCTCGAGACCAAGCCCTTTATCGCACAATGCAGTGCTGGAATTACCTCAGATCTAGTTTGCCGAGGCATGAGAGATCTCGGTGATCCAGCTAGCTCGGACCATTTTAGAAAGAAATTAACAGCAAGACTAGAAAAAAGCTTTCTTTTTTGTTTAAAAAATATAGTGTGTGTTAGTATTATTATATTTACTCTAGTTAAATACTTAGATAGTATAAATACTTTAAAAGTTACGGCCTTGTTGACTTCTTAGTTTGTGTGGGTCTTTAGCCCTTTTTCTCTACTATTACTCCTTATAATAGTCAGGCTTTTTCTGTGGGTCTTTTAGCCCTATATTTGTATCTATATCTGTGTGTGTGTGTGTGTGTGTGTGTGTGTGTGTGTGTGTGTGTGTATATATATATATATATATATATATATATATATATATATATATATATATATAAAATACTGTTATAGATAGTGCCCAGATTGGGCTTAGTTGTTTGTGGATCTAATTTACTGTTTTTTTTCTCTTAATTATGTCGGATGATAAGGAGAAATTTCATCCCACATCGGGATTCAAAAAATGCCCAGATTGTGGGCAGAAAATGTCCGTCAGTGACGGATACATTCAATGTATCTACTGACTGGGGGCTAAAAACCTCCAAGACACCTGTAGCATTTGCCACTCCTTTTCTTCAAGAGTCCTCTTGGGAGAGAAGGAGGAAACTTATAGACAGGGGATTGCTCCAGCAATCTTTTTCGGAAGTTTTGAGTAGCCATGAGGGTGCTAGTACGTCCTCCAAATCCTCAAAATCCAAGTCTTCAGATAAGGTCTCAAAAAAGGCTAAGATTTCAGAAGGAGGGTCATCGGTTCCACAGTCATCGGAACTGAGTGTACATTTGATTCGGAGCCAGCTCTCAGTATTGGAGCTGGTCTCTGAAGTTCCTTCTTCACCTCTGCTCCAGTCAGCACCTTCGGCGCATTCAGCGAAGTCTTCAGTCAGCCTTTCAGATTTGGACATGGATCAGCTAGTGCAGAAGCTTTTACAGGCACCGGGACTTGCCAAATTGTTGTCGGCCCCGACCAGCTCGTCGGTACTGAAGACCATGGAACCGGATTTGTCTACTCCTCCTCCGAGTCATACTGGACTCTCGGAGTTGAAGGAAATTGAACCCTTGGAGCCGATACCCGCACCGGTATTATCAGCTCCAGCTACTCGGATGTCCTCGGCGCCGACAGATGGCTCTAGGAGCCGACACTCTCTCGTCGGGTCCGGGGAGGACAGTCACACCGATTTGTTGGTGCCGACTCTTCCTCTTGGGGCTTCGGCTCGGATGAGCTCAGCTCCTACCTCTGGCTCGGAACCCAGGGTTTCGGTGCAGGAGGATCGGATGGAACTCTCAGGTCCGTCCACTCCTTCTCGTTGGAGACATGGTGCATTCGATGCTATGAGGAGAGTTTCGTCTCCAAAGATGTCAGCATCGGTTCAGCTTTCCCTCTCCCCTCAAGCTCCGGTGTCTGCTTCTTCATCTACCAATCCCTCTAAGCGTAGAGACCCCGAGCCTCAAGTACCCCCACAGGGCGTCCCCTGCTCTTTTGAGACCTCCCCAGATCCCCCCACTGAGGAGGTGCCGAGAAAGAGACTGTGCAAGAGGAGGCACTTAAGACTCCCCACAGGAGTCTGACATGGACTTAAATGAGTCAGAAGGGTCCCCTCGATCCCTCTCTGAGGATATATCCTTTGCAGAGATACTAGAGATCCTTAGTCAGAGGGGCGATTGGCAGTCCAAGACCCCTACTGAGGATGAATCTGTGCTCTTGAAGGCTTTTGGGTCTCAACCTTCCACTTCATGGGTGTCTCCACCTTACAACGAGCTCATGGAACTGATCTCTCGTAAGGCGCAGGAGTCACCGGAGGCCATGGAACCTGTCCCTCGTAGACCCAATAAATTCATATCTGCCCCAGTGGACAAGCCATTTTTGACAAAAGGAGTGCCTGTTGATGCCATGGTGGTAGTTGCAGCCACCAAAAAGGAAGTATCTGAGACATCCCCTTCTATCCATCCCCCTAACAGAGATTCTAGGGTTATGGATAGATATGGGAAACGCATGTTTAGTTCAATGACTTTTTCTCTGTGATCACTGAACTACTTAACCCATTTTACAAGACTACAGAGAGATCTCCTGAAAGAGCTAGGAGATACTCTCCAGGGTACGGTAGCTGCAGGAGTGGCCGACAAAGTCAACGCCCAGCTCGCTACCCTAAACTCAGTGGTGAACTCATCCATGTGTCTCATATCCTATGCAGCTGATGGTTCGAGTAGAGCCGCTAGTTCGGGCATTGCTCTTCAAAGACAAGCCTGGATACATCTCATTTCCTTTGCAGAACCCTTTAAGTCTTCCTTTATTAATACTCCATTTGATGGCTCATCACTGTTTGGGCCCAAAGTAAAGGAAACTTTGACCAGGCGTGAGCAGGAAGGCAAGACCTTATCTGCCATTGGGGTCCATTTTTGGACCCCTATTTGGCCCTACCCCAAGGGCCCTAGGGGAGGAAAAATGTGGTTCCGAAAAACTCAGGCAGCCTTTCAGGACACACGTGGAGAAACCCCCTCTAGAGGCAGAGGTGGGGGTTATAACGGAAGATGCTGCCCTCATTGCAGAGGGGGCCCGCAATAACGGGGTGACAGGGGTCAGTTCTCAGGTGAGTCCTACCAGCGCCTCTGAAAGGGGGCCCAAATGTTTGGCTCTGGAAGCAGTCGGGGGTCACTTGTCTTTGTACCCAGAAGCCTGGCTAAACATAACATCGGATACTTGGGTACAAAGCATCATTTCCAGGGGATATTTCTTACCGTTCTTTACCCCTCCCATTCCTATAAAGAAAATCCCAGATGTTCCACCCAATCTAAGGGAACAAGCAGTCGCAGAGGTCCGCAGATTGATAAAAAAAGAGTCATCCAACCAGTCCCAGCAGACCAAGTCAGATTCAGAACTTACTCAAGATTATTTTTGGTACCAAAGAAAACGGGACTTGAGACCTATCTTGGACCTCAACAGACTCAACCAGTTCATAAAGAAAGAGAAGTTCCAAATGGCCATGCTTCAGTACATTCGTCCCTTCTTAGGGAAAGGTGATTGGATGCGCTCCATAGATCTCAAGGACGCGTACTATCACATAAAGATGAACAGATGCTCCAGAGGTCATCTGCGCTTCCGGCTGGGAGCCAATCATTACCAGATGTCCTTCAAGGATGCATCTGCAGTCATAACATATGGGTTGTCCTGCCTCAGGCAGCCCTTCGGTCGGCCGGATTCCAAAGTCTGGGTCTGGCCTCAGCTGATGTCGCACTTTCCCCGACGTCAGAGCTTCTGGGGTATAAAGGCATCAGCCGACGCCATTTTCCTCAGTCTTTCTTGCCGCGCGGTGCCCGAAGTAGAAGCTGTTCACAAGTGCCAGTCGGTCAGATCCAGAGATTTCAGCTACCGAAGACTTCGAAAAAAGCTAAGTACCCCATTGGGGACTCTTTCTTGCCTCAGCCGATGTCAGACAAAGTAAATAATTGTTTAACTTGTGGGAAACAAATACCTCATAAGGATTTCCATTCTTACTGCCTTCCTTGCTTAGGCCCAGACCACGACGTATCAGCTTGTTTAGCCTGTGCCTCCTTCAACCAATGGACTCTTAGACGTCGGAGTTTGCAGAAGAATTTTTCGGAACCGCTTTTGCATATAAAATGCCGTCGGCCAAAAAACGCAGGGAAAAGGACCAACACTCGCGGCCCGCGGTTTCGGCTGAAACCACGGTTAGGCCTACTGCGAGTGCCTCGGTTTCGGCTGAAACCGAGTCCTCGGTTCTTACTACGCCCAAAACCATACCTCCGACAACCGAGGCCAGAGAGGCCCCGGCTGAGTCGGCTTCAGAAATCCCTACCGAAGCTAGCGCTCAAGAATTGTCCGACACCATTCCATTGGACATTTCTACACCTGCACGTGGGGCAGCTAGGCCCCCAGCTTCTATGTCTATTAAGGCCTTCTCCAGGGCTAAAGCTGCCAAACTTTCAAAAGCTTTACCCGCCAAATCTACTTCACAGAGGCCTTCCTCAAGTTCTCAGATTCTCAGTCTTGCTGAGGACCTTATATCCTTAATTAGGGGTTCCCAACCTCACCCTGACAGGGCCTCCCAACCTCCACCTGACAAAAGGCCTAGGACTGAACCCTCTGAACCTCTCTCCTCTGATTACTCCACGGATGGATCTGATTTGTCAGACCATCAGGAAGGGGCCTATTCGCCTTATGAGGATTCAGATGCAGAAGACTCTATTCCTTCGGCCTCCCCTCCTGAAGAATTTTCCTTTGGGGAGACTTTGCACTCAATGAGGGAACACTTTCAATGGCAGAGTCAGTATTTTTCTGATTCTAGAAAAAGATTAAGGACATTTTTACATTTACCCCAGCATAGGCCCTTAGCCATACCACCAGTGCTAACTGTAATTGATGATGTGTATAATGATGTCAGTTCTGCACCTGATTCTCTTCCCCCGGCCCCTGCCAAACCTGACAGATATTACAGGGTCTCAGATTCTCACTTCCACCTGTATAAAGCCCATGCTGCAGACCCAGAAACTATTTTTCAGGGCCCAAAAGGTATTGCAGCTACCACTGCCAAAAATCCCCTTCCCTCTGAAAGAGAGTCTAGAGCATTAGAGAGATGGGGTAAGAAGGTTTATACATCTGCTACTCTTTCTGCCAGGGCATTAAACTGTCAATTCCATATGATACAGTACCAAGAATATTTGTTAAATCAGCTGAATAAAAAGCTTTCTTCTCCTGAACCTTTAGACCATAAATCCCTTCAGGATTTGATACACAATTCTCAGCAGGTCAGTAATCATTTCTTAAAATGTGGCTATGATGCACTGGAGGCTTCATTTAGATCAGCTATGACTGGGGCAGTAATTTGTAGGCATGCCTGGCTAAAAGAGCAATCCTTGCCAGACCATGTCAAGGCTAAACTCCTAGATGCTCCAATGGAGAAACAAAGTTTATTTGGCTCCCCTGCACAGGAAATTCTAAAGAAAGTGGAAGAAAAAGCAAAATCTGTGCAAACAGTAAAGGAATTTCTGCAGGTCCAACCTCCGAGGTTCAGCAGAAACTGGCCTTCAAAGAATTGGTCCTTTCCAGACACCTCCAGAGCACAGAGGGGCAGGAATAGACGCCCTAGAGGCAGAGGTCAATCAAAGGGTGCCTACAGGGGCTGTCAGTGGCAGCCTGCCAACCAGAGGAGTAGTGCAACAGCTGCAACTACAACCACTACCACAGGACAGACACAATGACTTGACTCTGATTCCGCCTACCAGGGAACAACTGGAAGCTCCCTTGGGCGGAAAGCTGGCTTTATTCTCAAAAAACTGGCATTGCATTACAAAGGACACATGGACATTGCAAACAATAGACAAAGGATACAGGTTTCACTTCCACACTTTACCAAAAAGGAGCGGAATGCCAAACCTTCCACCAAACCAGAAGCCAGAAGCTTTAAGACAAATCAACAATTTACTTCAGATGAAAGCGATAGAAAGGGTACCATCTATGGAACAAGGCCAAGGATTTTACTCCAGACTTTTCCTTGTACCAAGAAAAGAAAACCAATGGAGGCCTATTCTCGACTTGTCCACACTGAACACATATCTCATTGTGCCAAAATTCAAAATGCTGACCCTACAGCAACTTCTTCCCATGTTGGGCAAGGAGTCTTGGCTGGTGACTCTGGATCTCAAGGAGGCATACCTGCACGTCCCTATCCGACCAGATTGCAGAAGACACCTCAGATTTCTTGCAGGATCAGAGCATTATCAATTCTCAGCATTACCCTTTGGCTTATCTACTGTGCCCAGAGTATTCACGAAATGCCTGGCATCAGTAATTGCACATTGCAGACTTCAGGAATTCAAATCTATCCATACCTGGACGACTGCTTAATACAAGCGGACAACAAGACAACTTTGATAAAGGATTTGGCCTATGTCATACACCTGTTACAGGCCTTGGGATACACAGTCAACATCCAAAAGCCAAGACTAGTGCCATCCCAAAGGATAACCTTTTTGGGTGCAGATCTGGACACAATAACTCAAATGGCTTTTCTCACAGAAGAAAAACAAAAACAACTTCCAGATTACTTCATGACTTTAACAAGACAAGCTCAGCTTACTGCAAGGAAAGTCCTGCAGGCCCTGGGTTACATGGCATCCTGCATAATCTTGATCCCGCATGCCAGGCTGCATATGAGGAAATTACAATGGTACCTAAGGAATGTGTGGTCTCAACACAGGCACAGTCTAGAAACCATGATACCAATCATTCCATGCCTTCAAAAGGAATTCCTGTGGTGGGCTCAGGCCTGCCAGTCCAACAGAGGGTTGCCTTTCAACAAACCAAAACCAAGGCAGACCATCACCACGGACGCCTCAGACCTAGGATGGGGAGCACACATGGAGGACAAATGTATCCAAGGCCTATGGTCGCAAGGCCAGCTATACTTGCACATAAACCAAAAGGAGATGTTGGCAGTGAAGCATGCAATCGAGGCATTCAAACCATTCCTCCAGCAAGGACATCTGCTGATAAGGACAGACAACACCACGGTCATGTGGTACATAAACAAACAGGGAGGCACCATTCCTACCCTCTATGCCGGATGGCAATGGATCTGTGGAACCTAGGCCTGAATCTCAATATCCAGCTGCAGGCCAAATTCGTACCAGGAAAAGAGAATTCACTAGCAGACAGCTTAAGCAGAACTACCACGGATGCTCATGAATGGATGCTGCATCCAGACATCTTCAAGCTCATAACAAAGAAATGGGGAATGCCAGAGATAGATCTGTTCGCCTCCCCACTCAACCACCAACTGAAGAAATTCTGCTCAAGGACATACCACCCACAAGCTTGGGGGGTGGACTCTCTCTCTTTCAGCTGGAATGCCCTAACAGTGTATGCATTTCCACCTCTCCCATTGATGCACAAGGTTCTACTGAAGATCAGGGAGGAACAGCCAAAGGTGATACTAATAGCTCCGGACTGGCCAAGACAGCACTGGTATCCGCTACTGAGAAGCATGTCTCAGGCGAACTCATGGCCTCTACCCCTATGGCCTCTTCTTCTAACACAGAACAATTTCAAGACCCTGCATCCAAACTTGAAAACACTGCAACTAACTGCCTGGAAAATTGCTTAAAACCAAACCAAACTGTCTTATCTCAGAGGGTCAAGGACATTATCCTGGAGGCTCGCAGACCCTCCACAAGGAAGACATACTCAGCTAAATGGAAGAGATTCCTCATTTGGAGCACATCAAAGGGCACAGATGTCACAGTGGCAAACCTAGCACACATCCTAGAATACTTAGCAGAATTGTTCCACAATGGCCTGTCCTACTCTTCCATTAAGATTCATGCTTCAGCAATTTCAGCAGAATACAATATGGATCCCCCTATCTTCTCTCACCCTCTTCTCAGACAATTTTTGAGAGGGATCAAAAATGTTAAACCTCCAAGGAGACCCCCTCTGCCTGCATGGGGTCTCAATTTTGTGCTGGAAAATTTAACACTACCTCCTTTTGAACCAGCAGCATCAGCAGACTTACAGTTTTTTATCTTGGAAAACTGCTTTCCTTCTGGCAATCACTTCAGCAAGAAGAGTATCCGAGTTACAGGCATTAATGGCAGTGCAGCCTTTCCTTATTTTTCACCAGGATAGAGTGTCTCTGAGAACCAATCCTACTTTCATGCCAAAGGTGGTATCCAGGGTATCCTTGAACCAAGCTATTCATTTGCCTACGTTCTTCCCTAACCCACAGAACAAAGGAGAAAAACTTTTGCACACCTTGGATATACACAGACAACTACGCTACTATCTGGACAGAACTAAAACCAGCAGGAAAACTGACCAACTTTTTGTAGCATATGCAACTGGGGTGCAAGGAAAAGCAATTTCCAAATAGACAATTTCTAAATGGATAGGAAATTGCATTCGCTTTTGCTACTCTTTTCATGGAAAGACAGCTCCTGAAAATATCAGGCCTCTTTCCACAAGGGCCACAGCCACCACTACAGCTTTCCTACGAGGGGTGGCTACCAAGGACATTTTAGAAGCTGCTACTTGGAGCTCCGTGCATACATTTGCCAAGCATTACAATCTACCTTTATACTCCAGATCCCGAGCAGGCTTTGCAACTGCAGTTTTACAGGGGATCTTGACTACACCATCCTTATCTTAGTACCTCCTCCCCCAGTTTGTCTATGGTATTCTACCCATATGTTATGACTGCAGATGCATCCTTGAAGGACATAGTACAGTTTTGTACCTACCATAAATGTAGATGTCCGATAGGTATGCATCTGCAGTCAGGATTACCCACCTCCTTCCCTCTGTGGCATTCCTAGGGTGCTTACCCCTCTTTCAGCTAGCTGGGGGAATCTATTATGGTGTATTTGTTTGTTTGTATATATGTATATATATATATATATATATATATATATATATATATATATATATATATATATATATATATATATATATATATATATATATATATATATTGCTACTGTTTGGAACATTCAACATTTATCCAAATTTAGCCTTCCTAGAGGGCACCTGGCATCTGGGGCAAGAAAAACTGAGGAAAATGGCATCGGCTGATGCCTTTATACCCCAGAAGCTCTGACGTCAGGGAAAGTGCGACATCAGCCAAGGCCAGACCCAGACTTTGGAATCCGGCCGACCGAAGGGCTGCCTGAGGCAGGACAACCCATATGTTATGACTGCAGATGCATACCTATCGGACATCTACATTTATGGTAGGTACAAAACTGTACTTTTCGAGCCCTACCCTTTGGTCTCACTACAGCCCCCAGAGTGTTCACCAAATGCATGGCAGTAGTCACAGCTCACCTGCTCTCAGATTTATTTTCCATTTAGATTCTTCCGTTTCTGTCCTGTTAGTTATATCCCATTACCTTATTGTTAACATAACCATTGAGAGCACAATAAACCTAAAACTATAAGTGGCATTGTCTCTAATATGAGTATACAAAGCACTGGTAACCACTTTATTGCATATGTCAGAGTGGTGCTTAGAAATCCTTTCCTTCAACATCCTATTAGTCTTGCCCACATAAAAACATGGGCAAAGACTACAGGTAGCAATATAAACATTTTTACTGTTACAATTGGCATTCCCAAGGAACTGATATTTTCTTCCTGTTAAGGGATGAATAAAAACATTGCTGGCATTAATAACAGAACAGATTTTGCAACAGCCACATTTCTGGTTGCTAAAATGTCTGTTCTCAATCATTTTCACTTTGTTGCGCATCAATGAACCTTGGTTATTGCCACATAGCAACCTCTTTAGATTTTTCTTATTCTTAAAAGTAAAATGAGGTGTGGCACCTACTAGTTCTTTCAGCCTATTGTCAGATGTCAGAATAGGCCAACATTTTCTGATGGTTTCACAAACCGTGGAATGATGAGTACTATACGTAATACTGACCCTTATTATTCTTTCATTTGTGCTACTGGATGTTCTTTCATTAACAGTCTTTCCACTTCTCCTTCCATGGACCGCATGTTGGGAGTAGTAGGGTCTACCATTATTCCCTCGCAAATGTCTCATAGTTTCTGTTGTTAAGTCTTCTCTGACTGACCTGTAACCACAGTCCTTAAAACCTTGCAGCAATTTGTTATTTTCATCAAGGAAAACCTCATCTTGGGTGCATAATCTGGATACACGAGTGATATGATTATAAACCACATAACAGAAAATGTGCCTAGGGTGCATTCTGGAAAAATGCACCATGTGGTTCCTCCACATAGGTTTTCGATACAGCATTGTATTGATCCCTTGAATGGGATCCGATAAGATTTTGACATCCAGGAACTCTTTCTCTTCTCTAGACATTTTGACATCAAATCTCAGGAACATGGTGGTATCTGTTAAGAAATCTTCAAATTCCATGACTTCTTCCTCTCTTCCAGTCCATAAGATCATGATGTCATCCACAAATCTGTTATAAAGAATAACATTCTTTTTCCATGGGAAATTGTCATTCACCACCCATAGCTCCTCCCACCGAGATAGCACAAGATTAGCATAAATATTGGTACCCATCGCTAGCCCCCATCTATGCAAACAGTAGTTACCATAAACAAACACGTTCTCTAATACCACTTCCAATAGGCTGCACATAACATACGAGTCCAACTTCCTTTCTCTATAAACGTCTCTTATAGCTTCAACACCATATGACTTTGGGATAGATGTAAAAAGATTGTTAACATCCATGGTAACAAGTAAACTGGAAAAATCATGGACGTTGACTGTAAGTTCATACAGATGCTGTAGAAATTGTGCAGTATCCTTGACTATGTTCTTACAGTCAACTCAATAGCTTTTTCAGCTCACTTTCCAGGAAGATAGAAAGAGGTTCTGTTGACCATT